>NW_015388222.1:76282-77796 GCF_001527695.2 Protobothrops mucrosquamatus | reverse complement strand
GAGGAGATGGATTGTTTAAGTTTAGAGTTTGGAGTTAGAGATATTAATATTTGTTTACTTGTATTTGAATATTTGCCTAGGTTTGGTTTGGGAAGTCCGGGGGGCGGGGGGATGGGATATAACATTGTGTAATATCTGTGATGTATTTCTTTTTTTTTTTCTATGATGAAAATAATAAAAATTTTATATTGAAAAAAAAAAAAAGGAAACTGAAGGGAAAAAGAATAAGAAAGTGAAGCAGCAACTCTGTAAGAGATGGGAAATATTATTTGGGCTGTCAAGCTAACCATAAGATTTATATGGAATGATGTTGATTATAATCAGAATAAGAGTAGAGCCGGAATCCTCACCATTATTGACGGATTGTTCCAGTGTTTATTATTTTAATTTAAAGAATCCAAATTTCTGTATAAGGAAGAATTTTTTTTTCTTCACTGAGACAAAATACCTGTCTATCTGACTTTCTGTCTGTGATATCATTAATAACCAGAACTGTGAAGAGTATTCAAGAACACCAACCTGCCATATAAGAACATATCAAACACTTCCCCCTACCCCTTCACAGTTTTGTAAATAATGCATGAATCCCACCTTTTTTTCTCAGTCCTATCTTATTTCTCTTTGGATGTTATCAGTTTAGGCCAGTGATGGCGAACCTTTTAGAGACTGAGTGCCCAACTGCAACTCAAAACCCACTTATGCATCGTCGAGTGCCGGATGGGTGTGGCCCATTGTGTGGGTGTGGCCCATTGTGTGGGTGTGGCCCATTGGGTGGGCATGGCGCATTGGGTGGGCGTGGCTGCGGTGGTAACGGCACACTGGGTGGGACTAAAAAGTTCAATCAATCAATTCCAACTTTGCAAGATCTTTTTTTTCCTGCAAGAAGTTGAAATTGACTGATTGAACCTTTTTTTTTTTTTTGCACACAGTGGGAGAGGCCTAAAGCGAAAAGGTTTTATAAAACACAGCTGAAGGCCTAGGACTGGGGCAATGGCGTGTGTGCCCACAGAGAGGGCTCTGAGTGCCGCCTCTGGCACCCGTGCCATAGGTTCACCACCACTGGTTTAGGCTGTATGGCTGGAGAGAACCTCTTTAAAACTTAAACAAATAATTTCTAAGTGGATATATTATTTAATTTCTAACGCAGTTTCTAATGCACAATTTGTCTTCTTCTTCTGGGTCTTAGATCAAACCTTTAAACTGCCAGAATGAAGCAACCTTCTTGGTTTTCTTGTTGTCCAAAAATAAGTCATTATCGTACATGTTTCTGGTAGTAGCCGACGTACCAGCAGATGGGCCCATCTCTGTGTCTCTCCACATTCACACAGCGTGTTGTTATCTGCTAGCAGCTTCCACTTGAGCATATTGATTTTACATTTAGGGTATCCAATTATCAACCTGTTCAGATGGTTACTTTATTCAGAATGCACAATTCAGATGGCTCTGTTACTAAAACACACCATTTCTGGCCCAATGCCATCACCACTATTTTCTCCTACTTGATGAAGAATATT
>NW_015388222.1:62007-72621 GCF_001527695.2 Protobothrops mucrosquamatus | reverse complement strand
CACATTCACACAGCGTGTTGTTATCTGCTAGCAGCTTCCACTTGAGCATATTGATTTTACATTTAGGGTATCCAATTATCAACCTGTTCAGATGGTTACTTTATTCAGAATGCACAATTCAGATGGCTCTGTTACTAAAACACACCATTTCTGGCCCAATGCCATCACCACTATTTTCTCCTACTTGATGAAGAATATTCAGGCTATTTCTAACTATGAAGAAAGACTGTGGCTTTTCCCAGATGAAAAATTAATCTGCTCCTAGATTGACATAGACATGTGCATTTAAAACTGCATTTCCCACACACTGGATTGACAATTATTGTCAATTCATTTTATTCGTACGTTCTACCCATGCCTTATACTAATTCTAATCCGTCTGGTTTGCCTGTGTTCTAATTATGTTTGTTTATTTAGCCATCATGGGTGTATTTTGACTTTGAAATTGCTGTTAGATTTTTCTTCTCTTTCTTGCCATGGAGAATGAGAAAGATAAATGACTCCAGTGCTTTGCTTCACCTCATGAAAACGATTGTGCTACAATGCATACAAATTTGGATTCCCAACTTGAATTGGAGGTAGGCTAAGAAATACATCATTTGCTGCTTGATTAAAACTCTGACAAAAGTCCTGAACTGTGAAGAATTATAAATGATCTCTCACTGCATAATTTGTAATGTAATTATTTGAAAAGAATCTTAGAAATCCAGAGTAAGTATTTCTAGTTTCTCCCCCTGCCCCTTGCACAAAAATGTTATTATTATAAGAAAGGGAATGAATAATTGGGTTTACTAATGTTGTGATTAAATCAGCTTTTTCCCCAGGAGCATCTACTATGAAGACCATTAACAAACACACAAAAACACCTAATGACATCTCAGATATTTTCATGACTTATTCATGACAACAATCACATTGCTATAAGCCTATAATATATATGGATGCTACTTCCTTAATATTCAATACAATATGGGTATAAACTATGTAGATAAGTGATTTTGGGAAGAAGACTTTATTTTAATTTTTCAATACCCATCATGCAATTGTATGGGAGTGACAAACTAATAGAGTACTTGATTTTCGTGCAGAAGTCTTCAGTTCCTAGCATTATCACTTATTGTGCATCTACATAACATCGTTAATCTGCTTGTCTCCATGCTAAACCTGGCTAGAAATAAAGTTCTATTTTGGGTAGAGTTTTATCAGTCTTACTGAATGCTGTAGACTGCAGGAGAAGGCAGTTTTAGCATTCTGTCATTTCACTGGTGCACAGATGGATTTGTTAAAACAAAACTAAATTAAAAAATTAAAACATCCATCATTCCACTATTCAACCCTAATCATTCCACTATTCAAGTCCACTAATCCCAATATACTGTACTTTGATCAGCTATCACTTCCCATGAGAACAGTTGTATGTGGGACTTACTCTTTAGAAAGGCATAGTCAACCCAGCAGCTCTGGATAAAATGACTATGGAAGGCAGGGGACAGTCCTTAGAGAGGAGAGGTGTGCCTGCTATAGCGCACGTAAGCAACTGAAGCATAGCTAACGAAATGAAGTAAAGTAGGCAGACCACTGACTTGCTGGTACCCTTATAGGCTGGAAAACATTACTTTAAATACAGGGCAAAAAATAGGAGTAAGTTGCCTTTCTGGGTGATTGAAACAGGTTGAAAACCAAGTTGCACCCCATTCATGCACAGTAACTACAGTATAAGCACTTTATTTTGTATAGAGTTTCAAAAGAACACATTTAGCACATGTTGGATATATATATCTCCCAACACACTATATCTTTGGAATGCATCAGGACAAGACAGTCTGCCTATATTCTGTATCTCAGGACTAGTCTAGGCTTACTACCACTTCAGCCATTGTTGTTGTTGTTGTTAGTTGCGAAGTCGTGTACGACCCATCATGACCCCATGGACAACATTCCTCCAGGCCTTCCTGTCCTCTACCATTTTCTGGAGTCCATTTAAGCTCATGCCTATTGCTTCAGTGACTCCATCCAACCACCTCATTCTCTGTCATCCCCTTTTATTTATTATTTATTTATTAATTCAATTTATATCCCGCCCTTCTCCTTACCGGACTCAGGGCGGCTAACAGCCTTATAAAACAATGCAACAATAAATACCTAATTTAAAACCAAATTAAAAAGAAATATTTGTTATGGCCTATATAATTAAAATTTCTCTTAAAAAACCCCACTAAAATTCCCTAGGCCAATCCCGCTTGTTGGANGGGATCACCCGGATCTCTGGGGGTAGTTCGTTCCAGAGGGTGGGGGCTCCCACCGAGAAGGCCCTCCCCCTGGAGGTCGCCAGCCGGCACTGTCTGGCTGACGGCACCCTGAGGAGACCCACTCTGTGGGAGCGTACCGGCCGATGGGAGGTAATCTGCAATCTTCTATTGCCCTCAATCTTTCCCACTGGCTCTTCTCCAGTGAGTCTTTCCTTCTCATTAGGACTTCAGCCATAACCAACTCCAAGTATAGTAGTAAGATTCAAGCAGACTATAGAAACATATATCAAAATACACTGCTGAGCAACCAAACCAGTGCAAACACTCCTACTACAGGAAGGAACAAAATACATCCATTAAACCCTGAAGGCTGGCTGCTTTTTGAAATTGAAGAAAGTTGCCCCGATCTGATCTCTGAGAGAGTGCTAAGGCAGTGATTGATAGTGTCTTCCCCTGTGGTTGGTGAAATCCTATCCTTAAGAAATTGTTATAGAATTTCTTCTTCTGCTGGAGAAACCCAGAGAAATTTTCCATCCAATTTTTCCACAGCAAATTTGAAAGAAAGTTTCAGAAGGCCATTTCTATCCATCTTCAATGTTACGTTTTATTGATTTAATTTCAGATTGGTCTGAATTTTTATTGTGTTATATTTAGTTTTTCTCTCAATACTTCGCTCAGTGCTGCCCTTGGCATTCCACTCAAAGGCCAAGTGAGTGACCCTGTGACATAAAAAAAAAGAGCACCAATTGCAACTTATTCTCCAAAAGGTCATTGTTATGTATCCAAAGCAAGCATTCTGTGCACAAGTGGAAGGAATGAAAGGGTTTCTGGTTATCTTCAACCTAAGAATAAGAAAAACCTCAGGAAAAAAAGAGCACAAAAAGAAAAAGGTCAACAAAAGAGGTCAATGAAGATTGTGTGCAAGAAAAAAAGACTTATGAGCAGAGATGAATAGAATATCCTGGAACAGAAGATAACTAGTAACTTTTTTCAGTCTTAAGACAAAGTATATTCGACTGAAACAAAGATTTCATTTGTCTATAACGGTAGATGTGAGAGCTTGATATTCTAGTTAGCAGGTAGAAAAAGGAACCAAAAATAGAAATGGTTTTATGAGCAAAAATCATAGTTATTTTCTGATTGTTGCAATAAGATTTTTTCTTTAAAAAATGAAATTAATTTCTTGATCTATACCAAAGACAAAGAGGTATGTTAGTTTGTTAATTCTAATATGGAAAACAACATTAGCTAAATAATATTTTGATTAATTGTTTCAAAATGATATGATGTTGGAATAAGCACAGAGGATATTACAGAAAAGTCTGCAATATTCATTTTTATCAAACAAATAAAAACATTTTTGAATAATCACTAGACAAGCTCTATCCTTTTCATATATGCATGAAAAAGGACAGGATAGGTCATGATAGTGTGACACTGCTTTCTTAATTTTCCCTCTTTGAGCATCCCTTGAATACTTCCAGGTTGGTATTAAAAAGGATGCAGAGTATTATTTGGCTAACTTTGTGAATAAAAGCTATATGATAAGTTTACGAGCTCTATAATACATCAGTCAGTCAAGAACAGCTCCAGGTGTTGACATTATACTAATGTGCCTTCCCACCCAATTCTTAAGATAACAAAAAGTGTGCAAATGGAAATGGAAACTGGAAAGTTGCAAAGATCGCAACATGTCATGAAGGAGAAATACTGGGAAATTCTGTCTCAATCTCACATTTAGTGTTTAAAATGTATATTTACAGATTAGTGGATGATTTAATAAGCTTCACTGTAAACTTAGCACTTAGAATCCATAGCTAAGCCTGAAGTCACAATGCCCTAATAAGATAAGTGAAAATGTTAACTAAAAGAATACCATATGGCCACAAGGAACGAATTAGACAGCTGGAAAATGCTAATGGCTACCTTTGGGAACCGAGGTTTTTCAGACTGTGTTTAAGGAAAAAATAAATGGCCAATTTTAAGATTAGTTGTTCAAGTAATGTATAGGGAGGAATAATAACATTTAACCTACCCCTTATTGAATATTTTATATGCATAAAATTTAACCTAATTAATAATGTTAATTTTATCAATTTTATTAATAAAATGACCTATATTTGCTGATTAATTGTAATTGTAATGCAATTAATCAAATGGAAGGTATTATTTGCATATATTGATAAACAGGACTCAACTTCTTCAGGCATTACCAATTGGCCTCTGGTGGCTATCTGTCAATAAATCAGTGTTTGGTTCATACAATGGTGTCCTTGTTTTTTGAGAAACAATTTGAGAAATAGTGTGCAAATGAACCTGATATTTACAAACATGATAATATATCTTATCTTAGATCTCCCCAAAGGGAAATGAGCAAAACTCCAAATTATTTTCTGGTTTTGCTGATGTAAAGATTGCAAAGTTTACTTCTCTTTTTTGTCATTTGAAATAAGACAATTGGAACTAATGGTATTAATTTTTCAAGGATGAATAAAACCATCCTTTCCTTTGTCTCTGAATGTTTGGGGATGCTAATTACAGTACTATTTGCAAATGTATTTAATCTAAAGTCTGCATTTCAAGGTTGAATTTGAACTGCAGATCACATAGCTGTAACACCTGACCTAAATTTTAGACTTTCTTGCTGATTCCCCATTTCAAGGGTTTTGTAACATATTGTCAGACAAAAAAAAAACCTGGAAAATGTAAATATTTATGCATTCTTTTTTGTTACTGATAAAATTAAAGCTCATTTTTTTTTCTGGTGAACCAATATGTCTATGTTCTTTATGTTATTTTTGCTCTAGTAATTATATGTATAATAATTATTCTGACCTAAATTCAAATATATTACAGTAATTTGGAATTCTGTTACATTACTTACCACAATTTATATTTCTTCCTATTGTTTTAATGTTTTAATGCATATTTATCAGACTCATTTTTATGGCTCATGTCTGAATCAATATATCTACAATATGACCTACATATTATACATATATAATGTAACCTATGTGTATAACACATTTAGCTCTTTGCTAGATTTAATTCAGTTACTGGCTATTCATCTTGAACCTATCAAACAATTAAACAATCTTTAATAATATAATGTGACAAAAGCAACACTTTAATGTAGATATTTTAGTACGCTATCTGCAGTGTGTACGTGAGCTGCTTAGGAAGCAAATCAACAAAATTGTTATTTTGGTTCTTCAGAATGGATGTTTTGGAAAAACATATCACAGAGATGTGAAATATATGCTGCTTTTACCAGCTGATTTACTCCCTCCTCTAACTTATATCCCCAATTTTACTGGTGTTTGTGCAAATGCAATACTATACTATATTACTATAAGTCAGTGGTTCTCAACCTTTTTAATGCCGCGACCCCAACCGGTCGTAAGTCGAGGACTAAACCGGTCGTAAGTCGAGGACTACCCAACCGGTCGTAAATCAAGGACTTTCCCTGCCCGGGAGCGCCGCACATGTGTGGTTCTGCCCCCTGCGCCAGCCGAGGCGTAGCTGGCAAGCGGCAGAGACGGAGCAGGCTGACCACCAGCTGGCCCAGCCCAAGGGAGGTAAGGCACCCGCCGGAAAAGGGGAAAAAATGGCGGACAAAAAAAATGGCGGGCAAAAAAAATGGCGGACAGCCTTGCTTGGCGACCCCCATGAAATGGTCGATCGACCCCAAATGGGGTCCCGACCCACAGGTTGAGAACCACTGCTATAAGTAGACAGATTAAAAACCACTGATTGCAGGAAAATTCTTTTAAGGTAAAATTGACGACTTTATGGAGGAGTTTGGCAGTTAGAAAAGGGCCCCAATTTGAAGTGGGATACCTAATAACCCCATCCATGTCCCTCCAGGGTTCAGCAATTTTAGTAGCAAAATGGACCCAATATGACTTTTTGAAACTAAGACTATGCAGGCATTCCCCCCCCCCCAATTACTCATCACATTTGAATTACTACACTTAGTCCTTGAGTTATGACAGTTCATTTAACAATGGTTCTAAGTTATGATGACTTCGGGAAAAGTGACTTACAACCCATCCTCAAAGTTGCGACCATCGCAATACCCCCTGCAGTCATGTGATCGCAATTCAGACACTTGGCAAACAGCTCGCAATTACAACCATTGCAGTGTCTTGCGGCCACATGATTGTGATTTGCAACCTTCTCAGTCAGCTTCCAACAAGCAAAATCAATTGGGAAAAACAGATTTGCTTAATGACCATGTGACTCACTTAACAATCATACAATTCATTGAACAACCACATAAATATAGTAGTCGAATCAGATCTGATCATATGTTGACTTGATTAATGGCTGCATGGCTTACTGGTTGAAATGATAGTCCCAGTTATGATTGTAAATTGAGAACAACCTGTAATAGCTGAGTCTGGCAGATCTAGCAGAAGGATAACTGTATCAGACAATATTATGAGTCATGGATTTTTTCTGGGCAATTTCTATTGTTAGCCTGAGTAATAGATATATGCTTTTCAATGAGTCAACCATTAAAGGATAAAAAAGCTATTCATTACCACTCTTCTTTGTACCTTTCTTCCATCCAAAAACAACTTCTCTATTTTATTCTGTAGTCTTAATTCAATATTGTCTAAGCAGAAAGGTGCAAAAAAGTGCTTCTTATATGTTCTCTCTTCTTCTCGTATGTGTGTTTCTGTGTGTATGTATAGGTGTAATTCTGGATTTCTTTGCTGTGACAAGAGTCTTTATGTTTTGTTTTATCTTTTCCTTCTTCAGCTGAATCATGTCTTTTTTTTTTTTTCTAAATTCCTGCTTCATTGTTCTGTCATTGAACTGAGTGTGGTGCTTTTGAGCTCTTTCTCCTTCTTCACTGAGCTGAATGATGAGTTGGATTCTCACTGATTATATTTGGTTCATGACTTTATTTTTAATGCTAATTTCATTTTTCCTTGTCACATATGCCCTATTACTTATCTTCTGCTTATTTTATTGTTCTGTAGATTATTTTAAAATATGTAATAATGCTATGGATGTATTCATAATTATAAATGGGGGGGATATCTGCAACACATATGCTTGATAATTACCTACTGTATGTTAGCAAAGTTTCTACAGAACTTGTGGTGCTATTGTAAGCCCAATTTGTAATACACTTATCCAAAAGCAAACTCAATTAAAAAAGGTTATCACAAAATATTTTGGAAGTTTATTTATAGAAATTCTGTTTCAAATATGTAGCTAGAAAACAGGATTTAAATGAATCCTTTAAAGAAAAAAAAAGAAAATCTTCCCAAACAATTTATTATTTGTATGTACAGAAGAACAAAAGGAGACCAGATGTTCTGCAAAGAAGGATATCCATTTAAGAATTGGGGAGGAAAAAGAATACAGCCACAAGTAAACCATTATGCACTGCCTGGAACATCTGTTGAGATATAAATCTCTGGACTTTGTATTGTTCTGTCTTCAAGTGAAATTAAGGGGAAAAGGGGGGAAGCTAATTTAAATGGATCTTCATCATAGAATTAATGTGTAATCATGTGATAATGATTTTATTAACAAATGATGACTCAAATTATATCACTCCCCTGACATGATGCCCCCTTTGATTTCAAAATGAAATCTCTCATGTTTCCCAGACATGCTAGTCAGAAATTATAGGAAATATTGTCTTTTCAGACAACTATTATTCAGGCACCAAATTTATTACAGAATCTTACATAATCTTCAAATTGTTAAAAAAAAATGGTGTTGATTTAATTATTCAGATTTCCTCTACTTTTACTGCAGTCTTAGGACTCTGCCATATGGCAGTATTCATGTGCACTTCTCTCATCTTTTAATTGACAGAAAAATATACTAGCATAAATTGCACACTCCTCATTATTGTCTCATTAATGAGACTGGAGTGCTTTGATGGGTCTATCCCTTGAATTTTAATGGGACACAACTTAAGGAAAATACATTTATGTATTTATTTAATACATTTATATGGCCAGCCATCTCCTATACATGTCTCTGGGTGGTTAACAATTAACCTGCCACAGATTACCCCCCACCGACCTGTACGCTCTCACAGAGTGGGTCTCCTCAGGGTGCCGTCAGCCAGACAGTGCCGGCTGGCGACCCCAAGGGGGAGGGCCTTCTCTGTGGGAGCCCCCACCCTCTGGAACGAACTGCCCCCAGAGATCAGGGTGATCCCTGATCTCCCTTCCTTCCGCCGCGCCCTCAAGACGNCCCTCAAGACGTGGCTGTTCCAACTAGCGGGACTGGCCTGAGGGATTTTAAAGGGGGTTTTAATTACTTTTAAATTGGACATATTTAAATATTTCGTTTTAATCAAATTTTAATTAAGTATGTATATATGTTAGTATTTTATTTAATTGTCAGCCGCCCTGAGTCCGTAAGGAGAAGGGCGGGATATAAATGCAATTAAAAAAAAACAAAAAAAAAAAAAAACACAAATAAAGACAATACCTTTTCTATAAAAAAAAAATCAGCAGCAGAAAAAAGAACAACACCTACATTCAAATTAATTATGAAACTGGCTAACACATATTACCAAGGCACCAGGGTAAATGGCAAAACAAAATTTCTTATCTCCTATGAAAACTAGCAGGGTTGAGGCAAATCTAATATCAGAGGGAATGATATTCCAGAGAATGCAGAAAAAAATTTTTTTATGTGTCTCACCAGATCAAACCTTTTAATAGACAAGATCCAGGATCTCCTGCTGAATCTAACAGAATGGATAAATACCACTGGGGAGAGAGCATTCCATAAGGAACTTGTCCCCAAGTATAAGGAACGGTTGCTGGAATTGAGTATGTCTAGTTTAACGAAGAGAAGGACGAGGGGGGACATGGTAGCAGTGTTCCAATATCTCAGGGGCTGCCACAAAGAAGAGGGAGTCAAGCTATTTTCCAAAGTGCCTGAAGGCAGGACAAGAAGCAACGGATGGAAACTAACCAAGGAGAGAAGCAATGTAGAACTAAGGAGAAACTTCCTGACTGTTAGAACAATTAATCAGTGGAACAACCTGCCTCCAGAAGCGGTGAATGCGCCAACACTGGAAGTTTTTAAGAAGAAACTGGACAGCCATTTGTCCGAAATGCTATAGGGTTTCCTGCCTGAGCAGGGGGTTGGACTAGATGACCTCCAAGGTCCCTTCAAACTTTATTATTATTATTATTATTATTATTATTATTATTATTATTATTATTATTATTATTATTATTATTATTATTATTATTATTATTATTATTATTATTATTATTATAGTGTTTTAAAGGTTATCACCAGAACCTAGAATTGTAATTGGAAGCATACTGGCAGCCAAGGTGTAACATGATCCAAGTGACTGTCACTCATAAGTTCCTACAGTGCTGCATTGTGCATCATTTGAAGCTTCCAAATACTGCTTAAGGACAACCTCATGTCTAACCAACTCTTTCTCTTTTTCTTTCTTTGCTTTTGCTATTGTATTTACAGTAAACTCTTTAATAAAAAAAATCATACTTGTTACTTGGTTTTGTACTCAGGCCACACTTATTTAACACTTATTCATTTGTGATCTCTTCTTGTTTTACCGCACTGATTTCCAAATTTTACTCATTTTCATATGCCAACTCTTTCCAATCAGAATTCTGACAAAGATTACTACCAGCTAACAAGAAACTTATTTTTCTATAGGTTTTGCATTTCTCTCTTGCTACCTTATGGTATGTATGGGGAAGGGAAGCTTGATTTCATACTTCCAATCACCAGGCACAGATGCAACGTCAAACAAGTTGCACAGCCACACATGAGCAAAACACATTTATATTTTAGCATGTCTCAATTTATTCATCTACACTTACAACTTTATCAATTTTTAATTTTCACACAGAATTTATTATTTCCTTTTCATCCACTTTTGGAGACACAAATGTTTCTAACATTCCTTACTCTTTTACTTTTATTCCAAACTAGCTGTACCCGGCCACGCGTTGCTGTGGCTCAGTCTGGTTAAATGGAAAAGAAGTGTGTTGCTTTTATGTCCAACAGATGGCACTGTTTTTTTTAAAAAAGCATGTTTTTACCTGTCACAGGTGTGACATCTATATAATATGGGTATATAAAAACACGCACGTATTCAAATGCAACATTGTGTCAAAATTTCAAAGCAAAATTTCAAATACTTATAGAAACGGAAAATTATGGTATTGCACTTCAAGGGAAGCAATTGGGGGACATTATTGCTCTTTCTGGAAGGAGGGAGAAGTGGAAGAAATAGCTGCAAAAGAGGAAACTGGATTGGAAACAACTAAAGAAAATCTACAAGGATACAGAGAAGAAGCAGTCATGGATATTATTGCTCTTTCTGGAAGGAGGG
>NW_015388222.1:50520-61033 GCF_001527695.2 Protobothrops mucrosquamatus | reverse complement strand
ATTTAGGGTGATTTTAAAAATAATTTTAAATAGAGACACAGCTTCTAATATTCGGTTTTTTAATCTGGTTTTACAGGGGTTTGTATTTTTTATGCTTTGTATTTGTACTGTTTTTAATACGCTGTGCACCGCCCTGAGTCCTGCGGGAGAAGGGCGGTATATAAATTAAATTAATAATAATAATAATAATAATAATAACCTCATTTTTGCAACATTCTGTCCTTATACATACTTGTATGATCATGTTTTAATTTATAATTACCCCCCAAAAAAATTTCATACTATCAATTTATGTAATTCCATGAACATCTGTGCAATCTGCAGCATAAATCTTTTCACTTTTAACTTTCAGGTTCTCTTTTGTTCTCTCACCTTTCCATTCATCTAGTCAGGATATTATTTTATCTTCTAATATTTTTTTAAATATAGACCTATTACTTTCTCCTCATTTCCTCCTAATTTCATTCCAGTTTCTTTCATTTGTTCCTTTTCCTACATGTGCACTATCCTTCAAGATGACATGAGTCCAACATTGGACTGTCCCATATTCAGAATTTATAATCATTGTATTCTTCCTTATTTTATTTTCAAAGTTTTCATCAAAAACAATAAAATCAATCATGTTTTAGATCAGTGGTTCTCAACCTTTTTAATGCCGCGACCCCCAACCGGTCATAAGTCAAGGACTAAACCGGTTGTAAGTTGAGGACTAAACCGGTCATAAGTCGAGGACTAAACCGGTCGTAAGTCGAGGACTTTCCCTGCCCGGGAGTGCCGCGCATGCGTGGTTCCGCCCCCTGTGCCGGCCGAGGCGTAGCTGGCAAGCGGCAGAGACAGAGCAGGCCGACTACCAGCTGGCCCAGCTCAAGGGAGGTAAGGCACCCGCCGGAAAAGGGGGAAAAATGGTGGACAGCCTTGCTTGGTGACCCCCGTGAAATGGTCGATCGACCCCAAATGGGGTCGTGACCCATAGGTTGAGAACCGCTGTTTTAGATCCATTATGTTATGTTGTGGTGTACTCGAGTGGATTTATGTTTTGGGAGGGGAAAAAATTAAAGAAAAAACAGCCTAGATATTTATTCAAGCAGATACTGCTGATTTCTCTTTTGGGGGTTTTAAGTAGCCCAATTATTTGTCTGTACTTTCTAATATTGTTCCTTCTTATCCATTTCATCTTGTAGAATATATTTTTTCCTGAAACACATTCTTTTTCTTTAACTCTCATATCTGAGTATTTTGTTTTGTTATCACAGTTCACTGAATCATAACAACCACCTATGAATTGCCATTACTATATGGCCCAGAACAATACAGATGACGTCAGCATCACAGGATATCCAGGGAATTTGGTGTAAAATGACAGTCTTCCACTGAAATATATATTTTAGGTGGGCAAATAAGTGTGGGTTTTTTTTTTTATGAAAATGAAATGTGTGACTAGAATGTGTTTGAAAAGATATCCACTGTGCATTGGAGAGGCAACTGTGATTTAATAATGATCCCAGTTGACAAGTTTGGATTCAGTGTTTAAACTTGCATTTGCCATTATAAAATGTGTGAAGACATCTTGAGGAAAGAAACTCCCTGAGGGAATCTTGCAAAGTAATAGCTTGCCAGAAAACAAAACTGGGAGGATAAGCCACCTGATGGCATGTGAAAACGGGACCAAAATTATTAACATTATTATTCCAGGTTACAAGTTTCCAGATGATAATGAAATTTGAATTAGTTCAAAATGTATGAGAAAAATGAATGTTGTTTAAACGTATCACAGCAGAGTTCAGAGTCGCAATGCTTAAAATATAGCATTATGAAAAACAGATGAAATTTAAGGTGAAAGTAAAAACATATTTTCCTCATTTTCAGCCAAGTTATCCTGCCAAGCAATATACTGGGAGCCCTCCTTGGATACAACACAGATTGTACCTGTCAAAATAATCTTCGGCAGTACTGTGGGTTTTCTACTATATTCATGCTGATCTACAAGTTGTTAGCTGTTAAGCTATCCTGCTGAGATGGGAGGAGTAGACGGTGAAGAAATGTAGTCTGATTAATATTTTATATAAAATCATTCCCAGTGTGTCCTATATCTGCATTTAACGCAGCTGTTATTGATGCCTGCATATGTTTTGTTTAGTACTGCCTATACTGACTATCAGCAATCTAATTTTTCATCAACTGATAACTGTTAAAGTGGTAAGGCAATTTATGCTTAAGAAAAATGTCATTCCCAGTGTGGTGTTCATAGATTATTACATGCTTTCCCCCAGAAGAGTTATGCTTATGTCATATGAAATAATTCACCTACATAATATAGAGGGAATGTGCCTGGACACATTATACTCTAGTTAGTGGCCCCTTTCTGTTATTATAATAATAATAATAATAATAATAATAATAATAATAATAATAATAATAATAATAATAATAATAATAATAATAATAATAATAATAATAATAAAGTTGGAAGGGACCATGGAGGTCATCTAGTCCAACCCCCTGCTCAGGCAGGAAACCCTATGCCATTTTGGACAAATGGCTGTCCAGTTTCTTCTTAAAAACTTCCAGTGTTGGTGCATTCACCGCTTCTGGAGGCAGGTTGTTCCACTGGTTAATTGTTCTAACTGTCAGGAAGTTTCTCCTTAGCTCTAGGTTGCTTCTCTCCTTGATTAGTTTCCACCCGTTGCTCCTTGTCCTGCCTTCAGGCACTTTGGAAAATAGCTTGACTCCCTCTTCTTTGGGGCAGCCCCTGAGATATTGGAACACTGCTATCATGTCCCCCCTTGTCCTTCTCTTTGTTAAACTAGACATACCCAATTCCAGCAACCGTTCCTTATATGTTTTAGCCTCCAGTCCCCTAATCATCTTTGTTGCTCTTCTCTGTATTCTTTCTAGAGTCTCAGCATCTTTTTAGTAATTTCATAAGAATAAGAAAAGAATGATCCTTGAGAGGAATAAGATTAAAACAGAACTGCAAAATAAACATGAAAATCCTAATTCTATTACATGGATAAGAAAATTTGTGGCTTTGCATATTATTGCATACACATCTAACTTGTTTTGAGCCAATCTGTGAAGCAGAACACAATTATACACCAATATCCATATTTTGTTTTCTAACATGGTATTGCAATCAATAGAAATATCAAAGCCTACTGATTGGGGAGCTTAGAAACGTGAATAAAAACACTTGACATTTTTTTAAAAAATCAAATGGATGGGGAAATAAAGTGGTTCAACTGTAATTTAGACAGAAAAAAAATAGTATGACTCAATATCAGGAAGGCTCTCCTGAGATTAACAAAGGTAGGTCAATAAACTCGTTCAGTAAATTATTGTTCATACATTATTTCAGGCAAGCTAACTCTGTATTTGATACTGAATCATTGCATTTTGCAGGAATTTAGACTAATAATCAAACACAGCATGCAGTGGCATCAATGATGGGGCAAAGGGGGCCAGACTAAGGAAAACCAATATAAGCCTGACCCCTTCCTGTGCATGCATTGCATACATTCTCCAAAAAAATAAAGTTTGAGTTACAAAAGTGCAGTGCTTTTGTTATTTTTACATTTGCATGCAAGGAAGATTTCAGTCAAACTCACTAAGGTTCAGAATTTGCTAAGGATCATAGTTGTATTTCAGGGCCAGAGTGGGCTTGTAGGAGAATAGAATAGAATAGAATAGAATAGAATAGAATAGAATAGAATAGAATAGAATAATAAAGTTGGAAGGTACCTTGGTGGTCATCTAGTCCAACCCCCTGCTCAAGCAGGAAACCCTATACACTTTCCCTGTCAAACGTGATGGTTTATATCAATAGTCATTTGCAATGAGGTAATGGAAATTAGTTCTCAGGCATGTCACAAAATTACTGTAGTTATCCAAGTCTAGACTGTACTAGACTTAGAATTTCCTATTGTTCTGTACTGAGTCTCTATTTTTTAGCTATATTTGTTATTAGAACAATTATAAATGCTGTAGCCATTCATTCAGTTAGAAAATCCTCTGTACTTTGAGCTGTATAGTTTGAATTCACATATTTTTCATGTAGGGAGGTGATTACTTGCTTAGGAGGGATGCTGACTGCTCTACAAAAGGCTGGGACCCAAAAGGCTTATCTTGGGACAATACTGCTTCAGGCACTGTAATGTGGTAGATTTGTCCTACTTGACTGGATAGTTGGTTGATCATTTGGGATACCGTGAAAACCAGGAATAATCTTAACAACAGGAGGAATAGTCAGATAAAAGGAATTTGATTTTGGGGTAGAACTGTAATATGAGCTAGTGTCTCAAGCAAGACCCACCTTAGTTCTTTTGAAGATAAATGGAGGAAGGGAGCTGCATTCAGAGTTCAAACTTCTGTTATTGTGACCTTATAATAAAAGTAATATTAACCTTCATTACTTTGGATTCTTGTCTGATCTATCATTTATGGATGACTGGTTCATTGGGCAGATACAAGAGCATGGCATTTGGCAACTGATAGTTATTGGAATTGCAAAGTGTCTGTAGCTGTTATGGCCAGCTGAAACTTGGAAGATGAAGAGGAGTTATAGGAAGGTCAACTTGAAATATATGGTTCAATGGTTCCAAGATCATGTCTGACAGTTTTGGTGATTTGAACGTGGGTAGGGTGAACTCATGTTCTCTTAACGTTTTATTGCCTATTTAATTTATATTCCTAGTCTGTCTTTTATGGTTCTGTTTTTGGTAGGTTGGACTATTTTTTTCCTTTTGTGTGAAGACAGATGCAAAGATGAATTAAGCAGTTCTGCTTTTTCCTGCTGCCTGTCACTTGCTTGCCATCTTCTCCCTTTAGTGGACTAGTTGCTTCCTTGATCTTTTTTCTTGTTTTTTATACACGTTAAAAGAAACTTTTATTATTTTTGACATTTGTTGGAAATCTTAGTTCATTCTGATCCTTAGCTTTGCTGACTTTTTCCTTGCAGATTTGGGCTATATGATGGTATTCTGCTTTAGTTATATGACCCTCTTTCCATTTTTTATACTTAACCTTTTCGTCTTTTAATTTATCAGAGAGTTCTTTATGTAACCATGTTGGTTTCTTTTTGGATTTCTTATTTTTCTTTTTTAGCTATATTGTGGCAGACTGGGCTTTTATAATCATTGGATTATGGATTAAGCTGGAAGACTCACAGGTAGGGAAGCTGCATTGTCTAGCAACTAGTAGAGGCAGAAGGTGAAGAGGTATAGCTAACACCTTTACAAAATGGAATGTATATAAATCTAGGTTCTTCAGATGCTGGACTCCTTATTCAGAACTGCTGACTGTAAGAACAATTAATGGAATAGTTTGCCATTTGGGGTTGTGGGTATTCCATCACTAGAGGTTTTCAAAAATAGACTGGACAACCTTTTCATTACAATGGTATAAGACTCCTGCCTTGAACAGGGGGTTGAATTGGAAGGCCTCCGATATCCCTTCCAGTCCTATTATTCTCACAGCTACAACTAGAATGAAGCTATATATCACAGAAATGTTGATTACTGGTGATTCCCTGGACTAGTGTCTTTGCAGAGAGGTGAGTTGTTGTTGTTGTGGTGGTTGTTGTTGTTTTTGGCAATACTTTGGAAGTGGTTTTCTTTTGCCTCCTTAGAACTGAGACAGAGAGACTGGCCCAAGGTCACACAGATGGATTCATGTCTAAAATGGAATTAGGACTTATGTCTTCCCATTTCTAGCCTGTTGCTTTAACCACTATGCCAAGTAGGTCTTCATACTATATGTTTATAGATATACATCTAAGCTCAGCTTTAAAATTTGGGGGTTCTGTTTTCATCTTTCCAAGTCAATAGATACTTTGCTCTCTGTTTAGTGCCATAGAAAGCAGCTTAACCATGCTGACAAACCAATTATTGCAATCCTGGAAATTATTGGTTATCTATGTATTTTTTGAGTCTCTTTTTCTGTATTAATACAGATAGACAGTACCTTTTCTTCTCATTCACATTTCTGAGTAGCTTTTATTTTTCAGTTTCTCAGACTTTTAACTATTTTACTCAAATCCTATTTTTTCCTTCAATTAAATTTTATAATGCAAGATACTATTTCACTTAAGTAAGTTCTCTAAAACAATAATAAAATTCCAATTACAGATATATTTTGTGTGAGGCATTAATATAAAAGCATACTGTATACTGTGTGATTTTGCATCTTTGTATTAAAAACATTTCATTAAACTGATGCTGTAATTAGCATTGTATTAATTGCATTATTTAACATTAATACAATTCAAATACACTAAAGGCTTTTTAATTGGGCATATAAAGTATAGTAGTATTGATATTGTAAAGATTTATCAATTTTTTACAATATCAAATAAGCTGACATGAAAAATAAAAAGGTATAAAAATATTGCCAATGACTCACGTATTTAATAGTCAAAACATCTCAAGCATCTAATTTCTCAGCATTAGAACAAGGGAGTACCACATTTCAAGGCAATTATGTCCAGGCATATTATAGAAAGTATGGTAGTTTAAGGCCTAGACAAGAAGAGGGAAAGATGGAAAGAAGCAAAACAATTTTTAAGCAAGATTTTTATAGTGATAGGTATTGGTGGAAAAGGTAAACTGAAATACACTTGATATAAATTCTTAGCTAAGATTGCTTTGCCCTTTTAAGCAAATCACTCTTCTTTCACTCTTTGAAATAAGGTCATGTAACCTTTTAAATGTTATATATATATAAAAAAGTAGGAAAACCACAGGAAAAAGTGAACAGATAAAGACATGTTTTTGCTTTTATTTTAACTTAAATAGGATCTGCCCATTTCCTTCAGCAACACTCACACGGTAACCCTTGATGTCCTATATATAGAGATAAAAATATAGAATATCTGCCCATCTATCGAAAACCAGCATCTAGCCACCAAAAATTTCTCCAGCCATAAACCTGTTAGTTTGATGGTTATACTTTGCACTTTGATATGGCCCAAGGGCTAATCAATAAAGATTTATTATTATTACTAATCAAATCATTTTTTCTCTTTGTAATGACTACATGCTTGTATACATACGTGAGTTTCAAAACTAAAATCCTAACACTTTAAATTAGCCATTACCTTTCTTATAGCTGAAGTTGCAGCACTTACAGATCTGAAAAGTATCTGTTCGTTTCTGTAATTATTGGGACTCATGTGTATATATGTACCTACCCTTGAAGGTAAGGCATGCAGAACTGAAGCAACATCAATGTCTCATCTCCCAGTGCCATATCAAAAAATGGTTCCAAATAAAGGTAATAATGGGAAAGTAGCATTTGGAGGAGATTATACCTTATGCTTTCCATCTTTATTTCATGCTGCCCAGAAATAGAGATGATGAACAGCATTTAAAAAAGTTCTTTAAAATAAGGAGTTGCCATCTCAGGCAAAACTTCATAACTGAAGAGTCTTTGAAAAATTTATCCACTGAGTGATAGGCATTTAATCAAGCACTAATCTTCAATCACAGAGTTTTTATAGAATTAAGGAAATTATAAAAAGACTAGCTGTAATTTCCCAAGTACGTAATACAGTTTTATTCAATAGAGGCTATAATTTTAAAAGCAATATAAAATAATTCAGTCAACCTTTACCTCTTGTATTGCAGCAATTATTCTTTTTTCAATAACAAAAAGTACTTTTGAGGAAGTTAGTGTAAACCATAGCAATACTTTTCTTTTAAGATATAGAGAAATCTGCTTGTCAGCTTTATGGTCCTAAACATACCTTAACATTCTTAAATTAAGATGGTCTACTATTACCTCTTCAGTTGGGTTAATCGAGGGGTAGGCAACCTTGGCTCTTTTATGACTCGTGGACTTCAACTCCCAAAATTCCTGAGCCAGCCAGAATTCTGGGAGTTAAAGTCCATGAGTCATAAAAGAGCCAAGGTTGCCTACCCCTGGGTTAACCCAATATTTATTTATTTATTTATTTATTAATTGCATTTATATCCCGCCCTTCTCCTTACGGACTCAGGGCGGCTGACAATTGAATAAAATACTAACATATATACATATACTTAATTAAAATTCGATTAAAATGAAATATTTAAATATAGGTAGTCCTAGAGATAAGACTGCAATGGAGCCTGCACATTACAGTTGTATGTCATGGCTGTCATTTGGTAAAACGTGTCACCTCCATCCTTGCTCTCCCCAATGGATGAGGGAGGCCATTGGAGGTCTAGTACAGGTCCAGGTCTACCTGCTCTGTCCTTCCCAAGGCCTCCCCATCCCTAAGATGCCCCATGCTCCATTTCACGCACCTTGGGTTGCAACCAGCCCTTTTCCCACTCCCATTGGGTCTGCGAAGGCTTCTCTGGACACTTCCCCAGATGCCTCTTTGGATGCAAGGCATGTTCCAGACATGTTGGAGGGGATATAGAGGAACATCTGGAGGTTTCCAAAGGCTCCAAATCAGGACCAGTGAGGCCAAGCACTGTGGAGCAATCGCAGGAGGAATGACCGATGAGTGGCTGGCTGAACTAGGGATAGGAGAGGCACAGTTGCAGCTGGGAAATCCAGAGGTTTCAGGAGTAGAAGGAACAAAACTGCAGCTGGTCAGCTGAGAGGAGGAAGAACTGCCTCCTCCCCCTAATCCAGGAGCATGTAGGGCTGAGAGGAGGCTAGTACAATGAAGGTCACCCAAGCTACTTGTGAGGCGGCAGCTTCACGCCTCTTGATTGGCTGCACCAGGAAGCAGCTATTTAGCTCATCAAGCAGAGTAAAACGATGCTGGGAACAATGGGATTTCTGAGGAAGACTATTTGGTGTGGAAAGCCTCAGATAAAACTTTTACCCCACCTGTGACTTGTTTGTATGTGAGTGGGATCAGGAAAGGGTCTTCCCAGGCTTTAGGCCTGATTCCACCCACCAGGCCAAATACCCTTTTCCTCAATTACCTTTTGAAGAGCTCCAAAGCCTTCCACAGCACTGGAATGATTTCCTTCTTTACATGGCATGTAAAGCATTTACAAGCACAAAATGGCAGCTGCATTTGGATTGCTACCGTGTGGCCTGGGAATAAACTACTTTATTTTGCTGCCTTAACAAGGCTTGCTCAGTGTAGCATAGGCTTCTGGAGACCTCTTTAAGGCAGCGAAATGAAACAGCTTGTCTGGCCACGGCCATTGCATCTCCACCCACAAATGGGTAAAATAAAATGGCAGCTGTTATAACGTGAAATGGGGGGTCACATATAGCTTTTGAAAGGTTTGTTGTAATTTCAAATGTTTGTTAAATGGCCTGTTGTACCACGAGGATTACCTGTACAGGTTTCCTCCTCTTCATTGTTATCATATGATACTGATGTCAACAGTTTTATATGATCTAATTACACATATACTGTTCATCTGTCACTTATATTAATTATTATGATTATTGTTATGTCAAAGGACCTACAAAGGAGACTAATAATAGTAAAAGAAAGCAGAAATTATATACAAATCTCCCGAGGCGGCAGATTATAAATCCAAAATGCCACCACTAATCAGTCATACCAATGTCAGAAAGACGCATAGATCAGGACATTTTCTATGAGCTTCACTGAGTTTCATGTTCAGTGATTTGAATTTGATTTACCTTGTCTCAAAGTCCCCAAGATTTTAGAGATCAGGATTAAAACTAGAATCTGAGTCAGAAGCAAACTACAGTTATGCTATGCAACATAAATTCTAAATTTGATTTTCTGGCTATGCAATCCTGGAACTGCTGTAGGCAACATCCATGAATTGCCAGCTGATTCTTAATCATAAGCCAAATACAGTGCACATGGTGTTAATATATCTAGTTCTATTATTAATCTACTATTTATTGGAACATCTACATTATTTACATTCATATTGTAATTAAAACATCAGTAATTAAAAAAGTAGTTAGGTATATTGTCACCAGAGAATATGATTGTGCAATCATATTATTAGTTTTGAATAATAATAATAATAATAATAATAATAATAATAATAATAATAATAACAACAACAACAACAACAATAATGATGACAACAATAAAATGTGACATGTACCAGAAAAGATAATAAACTTGGGAATGATACAACGATTTTAAGAATAGCAGCAATTTCTAAAATGTGTAGAATATTATACACATTATACATTAATAATATAACAATTATATCATAAAACAAATATATTTTGAATGCAGCATTTACATTTGTATGCAATTCTTTTGTTTCTGGTTCATGATCTAAGCATGTGTCTCAAGGTCTGATTCAACAACATCAGTAAAATCTTGAATTTGATTTTCTACCTTACAAAAGTGTTCTAAGAATAAACATGTGATATTTTATTTATTTATTTATTTATAATTGGACTTATATGCCGCCCTTCTCCCCATGGGACTCAGGGCGGCTCACAGCATATTAAAACAGTATAAAACATTATCCCCAATAAAAACCAATTAAAAACAAATATTTGTCGCTGTGTCTTATTAAAATCATTAAAATTGTCCCTATTTAAAATTCACCCTAGGCCAGACCCGCTT
>NW_015388222.1:34992-50171 GCF_001527695.2 Protobothrops mucrosquamatus | reverse complement strand
GATAAAACGCCCCCCTGGTCACGGCCGACAAATGGTCTTCCAGTGTCAGCCGTGGATCCAGGAGGACACCCAAGTTGCGTGCCCTCTCTGAGGGGGCCAAAGTTTCGCCCCCTATAGACAGCGATGGAATCAGCTGACTATGCCGGGGCGCCGGCAACCACAGCCACTCAGTCTTGGAAGGGTTGAGTCTGAGTCTGTTTATAATGCAAATATATGAAAAAAATATCATTTACATTTTGTCTTTCCATGATTATGTAAACAATAAAATTAACAGGAAAGGCTCTGCACAAATATAAATATTTTAATATATACAGTACTTTTGACAAAATAGTATACTGAGCCATTTAAGCTAAAATTCAAGTAGCCAAATTTCAGATCTCAAGAATATTTTTTTGAAATTTATTGAACTGTATGATTATCTTAAATATTTATTTACTCAAGTCTTGTTTTCTATGTGCATATCCCAAACTAACATAACTTTTGAGGCTGTCCTATTCTGACCTCTGAACGGAAAGTGTCCTGTACTGTCAACAGCCCTTTTAGTCTTATTGAACAAAACAAAATATTTGACAAAAAAAGCATTTACAAACTTCCTATACTTATTGACTTCCAAAATGGATGTGATAGGTGCTCTGAGTCCATTCTGCTAAAACAATTAAGGCAGCGGCCCCCAACTTTTGGGGCACTATCGACCAGTTTTGTGGAGAGCAGTTTTTCCGCAGACTGGATGGGTGTGTGGTTTCAAGATTTCACATGTGCATGGATGGCTTTGCTTGCTTGTGTGGACCAGTTTCTGACCAGTGCCGGTCCATGGACTGGAGATTGGGGACCCCTGAATTAAGCTTTTATATATGTGTAGGTGTTGACTTCTATAGGTTCTTTCTGAATTGGAAAAAAAAGGATCTCAGTGAAATGAAAGATAGTCTAAGATTAGATTATTAAACAAGCAGAAACATTTATCTGAATATAAATGAGATCATGTTCTGATAGGCACTGCAGACCTAGGATCAGATTCTAATTTTAAAACTGTTTTATTCCCACTGATGGATTTTCACAACTCCTACTGTATAGAAACTTCATTACAGAATTAATGCAGTATTAATTTGTCCTTCAGTTTATCTCCACTTTCTTATATTGCCTGAATCTTTTACTTCATTAATTGTGATAGCTAAAATGTCCATTATCTGAAATGTCTAATATAATTCATATTCCTCAATAGCCTAAGTATCATCCAGCCAAAATATAATAAAAAGTGGCAATCTTTTATTATCTTTCCTTTGCCATGATTCCTTATTATAAAACAAATACTAATAGCATAATAAAATATACAGATTGTTAGACACTATCTGTAGGACAATTACCTTGCATTAAAAAAAAAAAACCACTTGTAATAAACTAGATATTAAAACATGTTAATTGTCATTTGATTCCTTCTTATATTAAATTGGATGGCAGCATCCAGACTTCTCAAAAAATTCATCTTTGATTATCCACATATCTATTACAGTCTTTCGCATCAGCTTATATAGCATTCATTTATGATTTCCATTCTCACTAATTTTACCAGCTAAAGGAATCTTCCAAAAAGTAAAACCCTACAAGTTCCTCCGTTCGTTGCAAAAATAAGAAATGCCATTGACGATTGTCTGCAATTATACAAAGGAAATTTAACACATGAGGAAAAAAAGGAAAACAAGAATGATAAAAAAGAAATGTACTGATTTACATCTTAGAACAGGGGTGTCAAACTCAATTTCATTGAGGGCCGCATCAGCATTGCGGTTGCTCTCGGGGGGCTGGATGGGTGTGGCCAGGGTGGGTGTGGCCTACTAGGTGGGCGTGGATGGAGTGGGTGTGGCCTACTGGGTGGGCATGGCCAGTTCTACATCGTTCACGTCAAGGGTGCCTGTAGGGGCCTGGGCAGGAATGGGACAGATCTGAGGGTCTCTGGCAGAAGGGGGTGGGACCGGGGCAAGCGCCAAGGCATGGTCCATTTCTTCATTCCTCACAAAGGGTGACACCTCCCCAGCATACACCCAGAGGGTGGGGCCGACGCGGTAGGGGCTGGTTCCTTGCTGATTCTAGACGGCCTTGTGGAGCTAAGACTGAATGCGTTTCAGCATAGATGGCCACCACAAAATTGTACATTGGCTCCCAGGCAGCCTAGGCCAGGACCATGGCAGTGGGGCCCGTTCCCTCACTATTTCCAGGATGGTTTCGCGGGCCACATGAAACCACTTCGCAGGCTGCATCCGGTCCCCGGACCTTGTGTTTGACATGTCTGTCTTAGAAAGTCAGTAATAGATAAGCAAGAGTTCTACTAAATGTGATATTGCAAGAATTGTGTCTAAAAAAAATACTAGAGCTAATGGTAAGCAATGACTCAGGTGAACAGGTATCCCTTCCACAATAAAGTAGTACATGAATTGTGCACCATCTCAATAGGCCAAGGGCGCTCCAATCAACAAACCAAAAACAAATCAAAACTCTACTTTCAAACTTCAACATGAAACCATGTAGGAAGATCAATTTTGCATTGGGAGGGTTGCATAAAGATTGACATTGTCATTTGTTCTAAAAAAAAACAGTTGCACTCTGGTGGTGGGGCAGCCAGTGCAGAGAAACCTAAAGGCACCAAACAAAATACATTATAAAGTAAAGATGCCGTAGAAATTAGCCGATGCCTGCTGACTGAGATGGATGCGTCCATGTAATTTTCACAATCAAAATGTTTCCAGGAGGGAAAGAGAGGGAGGGAGGGAGGGAGGGAGGGAGGGAGAGAGAGAGAGAGAGAGAGAGAGAGAGAGAGAGAGAGAGAGAGAGAGAGAGAGAGAGAGAGAGAGAGAGAGAGAGAGAGAGAGAGAGAGAGAGAGAGAGAGAGAGAGAGAGAAATTTTTAAATCTCCCAGTCCAGTCTACATTGATGGATGTTGCAGATGCTTCCCATACAAGTTCTAACTGGGGCCAACCTGATTATTTTTGTAAATCAGCCAACGTGAACTAGCCGGGCAACCTATATTACATATTAGTTTAATGTGTGAACCTAGGCAGCATTCATACCTGTTTTCCATAGCCAAGTAATCACAATATGATAGTACCACAAAATTTCAAAGTTCCATTCAAATGCATTTAAACAATGCAGTTCTAAGCCCCACTGCTTTCAGTGAGATTCAGTCATGGATATAATTGCAGCCTAAAACTTTAGTGATCAATGTAAACACAAAGTTCTCTTTTTACTGGAACAACTTTACAATATTCATTCTACATGAATGACACAGTATAAAAAAAAACATCCATACTATTGATTCCTCATCTTCTATTTTGCTCACTTACCCTGCTAAAGAAATATTCATAGAACTATTGTAATTATTAGTTTCCAACCATAATCGGTCTAATCCAGAAAACTGTTTTCCTTCAAATGCTGTAGTAAATTATTCATCCTACAGGCAGAAATGCTCTGCTAAAGAAATGTTGCTGTATAAAAGCTAAACTATATATGACCTGAGTGATAATCACATTATAAAAATGGGATGCCTTGAGGGTCATAGAAAGGCTATTTCTCTGTCTTTTGAAGCAGAATATATATTTATTGGTGTGTACGTATGCCTCATAGTAATAGTTGCCTATGCCTTCAGGCAGTTGACCTTGTAATTTAATCTTAACATTAAGGAGTACTATATCCCTGTAGTTGCCATTCTTGATCATCAGAGATAGTTTCAAAAATTTGAGTTAATGGTGTGTCTTCAAAATACCCTCAAGCAGTATTTTAAAAGCTTTTGAACATAAAAAGGAGGCAAGTCAGTTCTTTAGATATCAAGCAGGATTTCTGATACCATTAGCATAGTTCTAACTTTTCCAGTTCAGTAATAAATGCCCCACCCTTAACCTGACCAAAGGCTCATCTTCATGCAAAAACAAACACATTTCCCTCAGTGATGGAGCATTGCACTGACTGGATCAAAATGAGGCAATAAGCTAGAGAGACAGAGCGAGTTGCAGAAACAGAGCAAAAGAATGATTGAAAAATTGATAGAAAGTCTGGAAGAACTTCCCTTCCCTCACTCCTTTTACACCTGACACGTCACAGATGCAGAGGAGGGGGTGTCATATGAAGCAGGGAGGAAGTTACATGCTCTGAGTAGAAAATCTACATGTCACGTGAAAGAAAGAAACTGGTTTTCTTTTTATAACAACAAATCAAGGCCAGAAAGCACCATATAGGAATTGATACAGCTAAAATTATTGATGAGAATTAAAAGTAGGCATAAAATTCCTATTTGTAGAGAAACAGAATACAGAATCACAGAGTTGAAAAGTACCTTGGAGGTCTTCTAGTCCAACTCTCTGCTGAAGCAGGAGACCCTATATCACTCTTCTTAAAAGTCTCCAATGATGTAGCACCCACAACTTCTGAAGACAAGCCATTCCACTGGTTAATTGTTCTCACTGTCAGGATATTTCTCCTTGATTCTAAGTTGGATCTGTCTTTGTTAAGCTTCCATCCATACTTCTTCCCTTCAGGTGCTTTGGAGAATAGGTTGACCCCTAAGAATGAATTAAGCAGTTCCTCTTTCTCACTGCTGCCTGTTGGCATCTTCTCCCATTAGCGGACAGATCTTTTCCTTGACTTTTTTCTTGAGGTTTTTTTTTTTTATGTTGAAAGAAACTCATTTTTTTACTTTGACACTTGTTGCAAATCTTAGTTCATTCTGAGCCCTAGCTTTTCTGACATTATCTCTGCAGATTTGGGTTATCTACTGGTATTCTGCTTTAATATGTCCTTGTTTTCATTTTTTATATTTGAACTCTGTCTTTCAGCTTACCAAAGAGTTCCATATTGGATTTATCTAAGGTTTCTTATTTTTCTTTCTCAGTGGTATTGTGCTAGACTGGGCTTTTATTTTTATATAATACCCTGGTAGGACTGCAAAGGATATAGCAATCAGGTTTAGTTAAATCAGTTTAACTAATTTTAGAATGGAAGACAGATAGGATGATAGCACATGCCACTTGATAAAAACCCATACATTTTAAGGTTTGGGTACTATTTATTTATCAGATTTATCTGCCCTCCCCCCATCTTGCAGTTCAGTAATCCTGCTAATCTTAGACTGACTTGGAAATCAATATTCTAGACATGCTGCTTAAGGTGAGAAAGGTGGTTTTGTTTT
Source organism: Protobothrops mucrosquamatus (assembly GCF_001527695.2). Classification (NCBI taxonomy): domain Eukaryota; kingdom Metazoa; phylum Chordata; class Lepidosauria; order Squamata; family Viperidae; genus Protobothrops; species Protobothrops mucrosquamatus. The sequence continues at coordinate 45,001 of NW_015388222.1, read as the reverse complement.
TATCTCTTTTTATTGATTGTTGTGAGTTTTCCTAGGATAATTACATGAGATAAGCTACAATATAAGTTTTGTAAATAAATATATAAATGGCTCCTTGTGCTTTCAAACTTAATAGTCAGAGGCTGTCCAAAAAGAGACTTAAAGACCACAGATTACTATTACTTCTTGGTTAGCCAAGTTGATTTAAAATAATCTCTGGAAATCAATTCCAGATTATTTGTTTTTTTTTCTTTGTCATTTCTCCTTTCTATATTTTATATGTAGGTATTTTTTTTATTTTCTACTCCTCCCCATTCCCTTTCTTCTGCTCATCTCCAAAAGTGGGTGGATGTCTCTTGATTATCCAAACCCAGTGGCTAAGGCTTGCAAGGAGTATATTTATACTTGTCTTCTTCTCCCAGAAATGTAGTGAACATGCTGTCCCACTGCTATCTCCACAGATTGTTTATTATTGTTATCTCAGTACTTCTTTTCCCTCCATTGCTGCTTCCCGTTGCCATGTTTTCATTGAGTTTTCTTAGTAAAGGAATCTTACCTCTTTCGTGAGATTCACGTTCATTCTGTATAGTTTTTAAATATTCTCAGGTGCTCCTCAACATACAACCACAATGGAGCCCCAAATTTCTGTTGTTAAATGAGACATTTGTTAAGTGAGTTTTGCCCCATTTTACGACCTTTCTTGCCACAGTTGTTAAGTGAATCACTGCACTAGATAAGTTAGTAACCCAGTTGTTAAGTGAATCTGGCTTCCCCATTGACTTTGCTTGTCAGAAGGTTGCAAAAGAAGATCACATGACTTGGGACACAGCCACAGTCATAAATATGAATCAGTTGCCAAGCATCTGAATTTTGATCACATGATTAAGATGCTGCAAAAGTCATAAGTGTGAAAAACAGTCATAAGTCCCTTTTTTCACTGTCATTGAAATTTTGAATAGTCACAAAACAAACTGTTTTAAGTCAGACTACCTGTATAGGTAGTCCTCGGCTTATGACCACAATCGGGACCAGAATTTCTGTTGGTAAAAAAGGTGATTGTTAAATGAGTCAGGCCTGATTTTACAATCTTTTTTGCCATAGTGAATCATTGCAGTTGTTAAATGAATCATGCAGTTGTTAGGCAAATCTAGTTTCCCCCCGATTGACTTTGCTTGTTGGAAGCTGAGTGTGAAGGTTGCAAATGAGTTTCACGTAACCCCAGGAGGATAAAACGGTCGTAAATATGTGCCAGTTGCCAAAGTTTGATCATGTGATTGTGGGGATGCTGTGACGGTTGTAAATGCAAGGACAGGTTATATTTCAGTTTTTTCAACACCACTGTAATTTTGAACCATTGCTAAATGAATGTAAGTTGAAGACTACCTGTACGTTGAACAAATTCATCTTGTATGTCAATTGTGCCTGTTCCAGAACTGGGAAATCTTACTCAGAGACACTCATGCCTTGGTTATTTCCTAATTGGATTACTGCAATGCACTCTACATGGGGCTGCTTTTGAAGTCCATCCACTTCTGAGATCCCCGTGGCCCACTCATGCTTTATCTCTGCATTGACTCTCAGTTGCTTTCCATGTACAATTCAGTGCTGGCTTTAAATCATTAAATGGCACAGGGTTAGATTATTTCCTGGAGTGTATCTGCCCATCCTACTATGTCAGATAGGGTGAGTGTGCTCAAGTCCCTTACCTTAAATTCGGTGACCATGAAGGTGCACCTTCTTTGTAGTTGTTGCAACGCTTGAAACAGTCTCTCACTGAGATTTGAGGGGACCATATGCTTTTAGACAAACTGGCTCTTACTCTAAACATTGGGCTAAGATGGGATTGAACCAGGTTGACTCAAAGGGTTAATAACAAGGAATCTGGTACTTAATGGGGGACTTCTTTTGCTTTTCTCGTTTTACTGGTTGCTATAAGCCACTTAGGAACACTATGTGACATAGGCATCCCTTTGAATTTTATACATAATATTTCATTTGTATTCAAATCCTGGTATAATACATAACAACAATACCCTATCTATCCAGAAATATACTATGTTCGCACAGATATCACTAGATAAACAAGTTTTCTGTCCTGACCAGCCTTTTAGAGATACATATCAGATTTCAACACTGATAGTAATAAGATCTCAAGTATTGTTTTGATGATTAGACATCAATCCAGTCTTTAGAAGCAGTAAAATCAAGACCTGTGTTGCTTGATGTACCAATCTTAATAACAACATAGAGTTCCAACTCCCTGTAAGTTCCTATTGCTTTGAAATAAACAATGGTTTACAGTGAGTTTACTTAGTATTAGGGTTTGACCTAAGAGTTAGTTCTTATAAGAAAGGGAGAAACCATTTCCCAGAAATATGTTAAAAGACACAGGCACACTTGACTTATTCCCAATACCTGGAATAATATAAGCTATGGTAAAAAGCTTCCATTAATATGGGCTACATGCGAAGTCTCTTCATCTCAACAAACAATATTATGTTTTTACTTCATCATATTTGAGAGTAGGTGTAAAATCTGTCACAAATAATGCATTTTACTTTTCTCTCACTTAGCTGATAATATTTAGATTCTCTGGGTGCAATTAAAGAAGGCTGAAATTTTCTTGGAGTGCTCTGGGCTAAAATTGCTATTTCCATAGAAATACCTAATCATATTTGCATTAAAGCTACAGCTTTTGCCTGTGGAAATTGCCTTTTGCTTTCAAATGAAAACATGTCACTTGAGTAGAGAAGGTATGTTTATTTTCACAAATGAGAAATTATCTTTCATGTAGAATAGTTTTACCCCAGCAGTCATATGCTTTCACAAAACCCCATTGAAGAATTCTTTTTTTTTTCAAATTCATTACAGAGTCCTTGGCCATGTTTTCTTTTAAATGAAAGCAGAGATAGCATGCACAGGAAATTAAATAGGGACATTGTATATTGAGGAAACAGAACCTTTGGAAATTAAGAGAAAAATGAAATACAAAAAGATAATCATGCAATTCTTGATTATTGAAACAATTTCTCACCTTTTGTTTGCAACTACAATTTTATTTGTATCATTCAAAAAATACATGAATGCAATCTAAAGACCTAGATTTTTTTCTGGATATTATGATTGTGTTAAATAGACAGAATTAATCTTATCTCATTAGGTGTTATCCCCAACTTCCAGCACTGATAGTTAAATTATACTGAAACTCTGATGACACCTTTGATTTAATATAAAACAGAGCAAATACCATCATTAGGGAGGGTATTATTCTATTCAATAGAGAGAGTTTGGCACTATTTCATTTTGGATAGTCCTTGAAGCAAATTGCTATTCAGAGGAAAATCGGTATAAAGGTTCAGGTACAGTACCATGTGTGCAAATGATTAAGTTAACATCATCACGTAGGTGTTTGATAGGAGGATGTATGAAAGAAGAAGAAGAAGAAGAAGAAGAAGAAGAAGAAGAAGAAGAAGAAGAAGAAGAAGAAGAAGAAGAAGAAGAGGAAGAGGAGGAGGAGGAGGAGGAGGAGGAGGAGGAGGAGGAGGAGGAGAAAAGACCCTCTGGAAAGAGAGATGAGCTTTTGCTATAGATATTATGGTTAAACAGTTTGGAATCAATGAAGGAAAATAGAATTAGGGGCCTCTTGCAGATAGGAATCCTTTATGCCAGTGATGGCGAACCTTTTAGAGACTGAGTGCTCAAAACCGCCCCGCCCCTGCTCCGCCCACCCGCTCCGCCCCTTCTGCCACCGCTCTGCCCGCTTGCAGGGCCACCCACCGCCTCCACGGCCTGCCACAGCAGATCGCCCAGGCAGCCCTGCAGCGTCATGGTGGCCACGCCCTCCACCCATGCCCAACAGCACCATCTGCATGCAACGCGGCACAAGGGCGGAATCTTGTCCCTGCTGCCCGGCTGCCATGTGCTTGGCTGCGCTGCTCCACGCAGGCTGCGCCGGGGTTGACTCTCCTCCAGGGAGGCTGCTGGTGAGGGGGTTTCAGGGGGAGGCGGGGCTGGGGTGATGGCGCATGTGCCCCAGCTCTGAGTGCTGCCTCTGGCACGAGTGCCATAGGTTCGCCACCACTGCTTTATGCCAAAGAGCACTGAAGTAGAACACACATACCCAAAAGATCCCACATCTTAATTGTGGCAGGGCTACCTTGTTATCTTTATGTTTTTGAACTGATATAAACATTGTTTTAATAGCATGCCTCATATTCTTTGCTGCTTTGGTATTGCTTTCCGATTTCAGATCAGTCAAGTATGCTAGGGAGAAAGGTAAAAGCAAGGCCAGATTGCTAGTTCTTCATCATGCTATTGCCATTGAGGATCAAAACTGCAAGTGTCTAATAAACTTCTTATGATGCAATATATTTTGACTGTGTCAGCATTACGCAAGTGATTTAAAGATCACATTCTTAATTAGGGAAATGCATAAGTAAAATTAGACCTTATAAATATCATTTTCCACACACTATTTATGAAAGGCTGTGGCTGCCAATTCCAAAGTGTGTAAAAACCATATTTTCTGCTTTCATAACATGCATTATTTTAGCCGAACACTATGAATAATCTTTTATACAAGTTACTAAGCTCTTAAATCTCATCCCCTTTCAGCAAGCATATAAACACTCTACTCAAATTGAACACCATCTGTTCTTCCAACACCATCACGCACAAAAAAGTTTAATAGTTTTCCAGACATGGGAGGTAGAACTTTATAAACTTGTTTTCTCGGCAGTTCAGTGAAGAATAGATTAAAAAAAGAATTGTTAACTCTTTTATTAGGTATCTTCATTTCACTTTATCCTTCTTTTACTATTTTCTTCAAGTTTCTTGGAAGCCAGTGGTGTTTCCCAATTATAAGTGTTCTATCTTATCCATCTTCTTTCTTTATTCATTCAAAGCAACATGTATTACAAAGCTTTGGAGCTTTGGCATTTTATCAAATGGAGCATTCCTGTAACAGTTGTTTTCTGTTCTGCATCATATGTTTACTATCATCTCTGAAATCTCCTTCCTTTCAGGATCATGTATGAGCCTATTGGTTAGTTACTAGGCATGCAAGAGTGGTTCTAATTCAGTGTTTCTCAACCTTGACAATTTTAAGGCATGTGGACTTCAACTCCCAGAATTCCACAGCCAGCAATGCTGGCTGTGGAATTCTGGGAGTTGAAGTCCACATGCCTTAAAATTGTCAAGGTTGAGAAACACTGTTCTAATTTATCGATAACTTGTAAAGCCATTTATCTATCCCAAAAACTCAAATTTAAGAAGTTATCATTTGGGGGGGGGCAAAGATGGCACAAAAGTATTTGAAATAAATGAACAGAAATACTATCTACATATAACATGAATACTGAAGCAGCATTGTGGTTCCCAGATAACATTCGTATATCAATCCATATACTTTGTTTACAAGAGGTTCACTGGGGAGTAACGGAAGGGTAGGCAACTAAGCAGTTACTTGTGATATATGGAAAAACAGAGGACACTGATGAATGGTTGCTTGACAAAATTACTGAAGAAGTGGGGTCCCTGAAATTGGAAGGGGCCATTACAGATGCCTGATCCTACAGCAAGCAACGACTGAGCAAAGAGCTAGTTAGAAAACTCAAAACAACCTTTCTGCAATTAATATAATTGCACTCAAAATTGCTGATAATTGGTGAACTCAGAAATGTTGATTTTAGAGAAAATCCTGCTAGCTGATTGCATTACTGCCTCAAAGGATCAATATTATATTAGTCCCTGCACATGGTTGCCCAGGGCAAAACAGTAAGCTATTATCATTTCATTACCATTATTCCACAGCTCATGACTTTCACTCTAGTGATTGATGATCCAGTCAATACACATACTAAAATGTTTATAAAGGCACTGAAAGCACTGAACACCTTGGGTTACTAGGAAAAAAAAAAGAAATTACAAGAAATAACTAGGGCTCTCTTTCCATATTGCCTGCAGTAGCTAGCATTTCTACGGGTGCCTTTTAATTTACAGAAGGTCCCTTCTTTTTTTTTATTAAATTTTTTTATTAATTTTTTCAAATAAAATATGAACAAATAATACAAATATGGTGCATTTCATTAGAAAAACAAGCACATAAAAAGCCTATTCCGAAATAATCGGCATTCCCCCCCCTGCATCCACACTCCCTCCACCTTCCTACCTACTTCCCTCTTCCTTCCTCCCCCTCTTGACCACTACCTCTCCTCTTTCCTCCTTCCCAACTATCCTACACATCCCATCACCTTCTTTTCCACCACCTCAGATGCAGTTTAGGGGTACTAGCCGATCATCTCCTCTTCTTAAAAACAAACATTTATAAATACACCAAATTTTATAATTCTACCCCTTCATCCCCTTCCCCCCTCCCCCCCGGACTTCCCAGAACTGAGTACAGGGATAAATACATAACATCCCAAGTCTAAAGTAAGCTATCCATTCATAATACAAACAAAATTTAACATACTTTAACTCTAACATACAATAATAAACTTAAAAATAATATATATATATATATATATATATATATATATATATATATATATATATATATATATATATATATATATATATATATATATATATATATATATTAAATATATAGAAAATATTAGAAAAAAAAGATATTTATTCAAAAGCTATATGATAATTAAAGAAGGTCCCTTCTTCTATTGCTTTGTCAAAGAGGCAAGTTTCTTACCAAATATTTAAATTGTGGTTTTTTTCCGTTTGCGATGATGATCTTTTGAGTCTATATAATTACAGGGATTGGTAAATGTTCAGCTATCACGTGGAGGAGGAGAAGGAAGCAGGTCAGGGGGAATTAAAAGAGTGTGTTAAATACACCAGAGCCATAATTAATGTGTTTTTAAAATTCTCCTTACTGAAAAAAGGCATAAAAATCCCATCCCCCAAAAGAGGCAGTATTTTCACCAATGGTCTGTGAATTTCCCATTCTTCTTCTATAGTCTCAAAATACGTTTGCATTTTACTCCTCGCGAAGTAATGATAGCGGCATGCAAATTCTATTTTATCCAAAGCCTAATGATCGCTCTTAATCTGTACATTTTCATCATGTCATCATCTGGAGGGCAGCGAAGAATTGGTTTTCTGTATCTTTTGTTGTGATCTGATGGTCATCTTGCCTTTTGGAATCCAAAGCTGGTAGACAGAAGAATAAGTTACTGTGAGGTAACGTACATGAAATATGTCAACCATCCCACTCAGTCATCTAGCAAAGAAAGATTCCTGGCCATTTGTTTTGCCAAGAGTATATTTTACTGAAGCTTAAATGGTTACAGAAGTAGCGTAAGCTGACTGTGAGGTTTTCCCATGAAAACAACACAAAGGAAAGTTCATTCTCCCCCCTCTCCAGCCATCCCCCAGTTATCTGCAAATGTCCAATTGGGTGCTTGTATATTGTTCAGGAAACAGGTCCTCAGTTCCCAGCTCTGCATATTGTTAATGACCTTGGTTGGCTGGAAGTTCTCAAGAAGCTCAGCTGGGCTTCCATCTCACCTTCCTCTTCCCTACATTCCAATATTTCCCTCTCCCCCCCCCCACACACACACCATGCTAATGTCTGTCTGCTAGTTCATAAAGCTTGGATAGGTGAGATGCAGCCATGGTGGATGGTGATGTCTGAAGAATCTTTTTAGAATGCATTGCAAGCATTGATTATGAAATATTACTTTGACAATATACCCATAAATATTTTGTGCATACCACTGAGGGTATTCTTATGTTTCATCAGTGTTTTCACATTTATTATATCTTAAAACTTTCTTTTTCAGATTGACTATTCATAGAAGGTTTTTAATACACAGGATATGTGGATTATATTTGTAGATTAAAGTAATATTTTTCCCGTGGACATAGATGTCCAGGAAGTTAAATGTAAAGAGTTTTGCAGTGATTAGAATTCAACTTTTTAAATGTTAGTACTGAACGCAACTTTATAATGCATGTCCTGTTCCCACTGCATGCAAACATTTGAATCAGTCTCGTTTTTATTTGTTTTTCCCAGCTGCAGAACAAATTGTATTATTTTCCATTTTGCATAAATTCTGAAGTGACCATGTCAGTGCTTGTGTGGACTTGTAAAAAGTAAACCAAGAGCCAGGAATTCTCAGGATAGAGTTGGCATTTATGCAAATATTCAACAACTGCTCAGCTTCAAGACCACCAAATGCCACATAGTGTGTTAATTTGTGTAAATTGTGGAAGGAAAAAAATGCAGATTTAACCACTGTGATTATAAAAGTTGCTTACAAAATCACATTGGCAACTGTCCATCAGCTATTTCATTCGGCTTCATTCTTCCTTGCAGTAAATTTTCTTATCTTGTTGAGCTGATCTATGAAATTTCAACCTAGTCATAGCTTAGAAACCTGTGCAAAGTTTAGATCTCTAATTTTCTGCTGAGTCTTAATTGAATGTGAGGAAATTATAAAATGAGACTTAACATACTTTTCTGGAGTGGGGGGGGAAAGGGGGTGAAATACATTACCCATCCTTCCCCAACCAGTGCCTTCCAGGCTGAGAAACCCCCCCCCCCAACAAAGCTGACATAAGAAGGATATAATTATCTCATATAGTTGTGATGAAAGTAAAATTGGAGAGCATGGTTCATTCACTACACTTTGTGACTGGAGAAAAGGTGGAATATGAATGCAATATACATGTTCTATCCCAGCCTACGTACATCCTTGTTACTTCACAAAGACAACCCCTCTTTTAACAGTAGACTGGAAAATAAACCCTTTTTATTTGAGTTACAGACCTGATAATTATCCCAGAAAACCAAAGCAACAGAACACTTGTCCAATGGAAACCTTGTCCAAAAGCAAAAACGGAGCACGAGTCAAACAGGAAATAACTCACAGACAAAATAAACAGACCATGATCTTTGCAAATGGTTGCCTCCAGCAACCAGCCCTGCCCACACATTCCCTTTTTGTTATGCAGCCCCCAAGGCGTGGCTTCTCACTGCTTTCTCCTCTTCCCCTGGAGTGGTCCCATTGCCTCCCTCTGTCTTACTCATGTAACCTGCCTACATTTACGAGCATCTCTGAGGTCTTCCAGCTGTGCTTCCTCCAAGTCCAATTCATCTTCCCAGCACAGCTGGCTCTCAGCTCGATCATGAGTGGAAGGACCAGCCTCCTCATCAGTCTGTAAGTTTTGCATCTCATCAGAGCTTCCTTCCGATTCTGATGGCTCTCCAGGCCCCTCCTCCTCCTCCTCCTCCTCCTCCTCCTCTGATTCCCCAGACTCAACTACTGGGATCACAGGCTGGCATGGAATCACAACAATACATACTTATATATAAATAAATAAAATGTTGAATATTTGTGTACCAAATTCCAGTTATTATGCCATTCCCCACTCCCCAAATGTTAGAAGGAAAGTGGGCATAAAGTGAAAACTTGTTACTCCATGGCTGTTGTGGATAGATAGATCCAATATCTATTTACTGGAAGACACTGTTGAGGTCTTTCCCATTACCTCTCTCTACCTCTCTCTCCCCCACCCACCCCCTTCTATCTAATATCTACATGAATTCCTCCAATGTGGGAGATGGAGTGCCTATTTGTTTTGGTTTGATTCTTTACTTTGAAGAAAAGTACCCTCCCATGTATTATAAATAAAATTGGATGGTGCTGGTAACAAGCACTATACCAACAAAGAAGAAAAATAACAGCTCTCAAACGAAACCAGAATGGCTGCATAAAGAATTCTCTGATAAATTGAAAGATAAAAGGAGAGAAGCAACCTAGAACTAAGCAGAAACTTCATGACAGTTAGAACAAGTAACCAGTGAAACAGCCTGCCTCTAGAAGCAGTGAATGCTCCAACACTGGATGTTTTTAAGAAGAGACTGGACAGCCATTTGTCTGAAATGGTATAGGGTTTCCTGCCTGAGCAGGGAGTTGGACTAGATGACCTCCAAAGTCCCTTCCAACTTTATTATTATTATTATTATTATTATTATTATTATTATTATTATTATTATTATTATTATTAT
>NW_015388222.1:5922-34906 GCF_001527695.2 Protobothrops mucrosquamatus | reverse complement strand
TTATTATGGATCATCGCACAGTCAGCCAGATGTTCAGACTGGATTTGGCATTTTGTCTACCTATCGAGTCCTTACCCAGGACCTGGGATAGGCAGATGTGGATGTTTGATGGTATTACAGATATTGTCGCAGGATGGAAGCAGTTCCTAGTAAGGCCGCCTTTTGCAATTGACTAATAGCGAATTTGTCAATGCCAATGTTGTTCAAGTGGTGCTCCAGTTGTTTTGGGATTGCACCCAAGGCGCCTATTACTATTGGTACTACCTTTGCTTGCTTTTGCCACAGTCTTTCTATTTCTATTTGTAGGTCTCTGTATTTTGTTATCTTCTCCAGTTCTTTCTCGTCTATTCTGCTGTCTCCAGGCACTACCACGTCCACTATCCAGACTTTTTTGTCTTTCTTATCAACAATTGTTAAGTCTGGGGTGTTATGTTGCAGGTGCTTGTCTGTTGGAATTCTGAAGTCCCAAAGCAGTTTAATTTTATCATTTTCTATGACTTTCTCTATTTTATGATCCTACCAGTTTTTGCTTACAGGCAAATGATATTTCTTGCAGATCTTCCAATGCACCATTGTTGCTACTTTGTCATGCCGCTGCTTGTAGTCAGTCTGTGCAATCTTCTTGCTATTATTATTATTATTATTATTATTATTATTATTATTATTATTATTATTATTATTATTATTATTAACATTATTCTGTTGCTTTGCATGTACACTGAGAGCTTCTGTACCGGAGACAAATTCCTTGTGTGTCTAATCACACTTGGCCAAATAAAGTATTCAAATAAAATAAAGTATTCAACAATCCAACTCACAATCGGTCTTTTATTGCCTTGTCTTTTAAGTATTGCGACTAATTTTGACAACCTAAGAAAGAGCAGTTAGTTGCACACTCCAGAATGTCTTTCCTCAGTCTGATAAAAGGGAACCAGAGTTGAGTAACTTTCCTGCCCACACTACAGATTAATTTATTTTTAATCATTAAATGCATATGTCACTCTGGGCGGCTTTACAACATAATGCAACAACATTATAAAACAATCAAAATGCGNCCATTGTTGCTACTTTGTCATGCCGCTGCTTGTAGTCAGTCTGTGCAATCTTCTTGCAGCAGCTTACCAGGTGGTCCACTGTTTCTTCAGCTTCTTTGCATAGGCGGCACTTACTGTCTGTTGCTGTCTTCTCAATTTTGACTTTATATGCATTTGTCCTTAAGGCTTGGTCTTGTGCAGCCAGAATTAATCCCTCGGTTTAATCCCTCAGTCTCTTTCTTCAATTTTCCTGCTCTTAGCCATTGCCAGGTCTTGTTATTATCTGCTTTCCTAGCTATTTTTTTAATGTACTGGCCATGTAGTGCTTTGTCTTCCCATGCCTCTATTCTGTTCTTCATTTGGTCTTTCTTGTAGGCCAGTTTGGTCTCTCCAGTAGTCAGTAAGCCTTCCTGATATAGTAATTTCAGTGCATCTTCATCATTGTCCTTCAGATATTCTTCCAAAGCCATTTTTTCTTCTTCAACCATCTGATGTACTTGCAGCATTCCACACCCACCTATTATTATTATTATTATTATTATTATTATTATTATTATTATTATTATTATTATTAACATAGGTTCCATCATAAGAATTTCTGGGATGCATTTATGAACACCATATTGGTAACAAGATTGAAAGATTATTGTTACCTAAATTAAATGGAATAAGCTCCCCAGTATGGCAGAAATGAATAGCATTATATTTGCCATATATTACTTGAATGTAGAGGTTTATTACAACTGGAAGATGATTAAATGCATAGCTCAAATTGTATTTATTCTTATATAAGCATAATTACAAAGAGTATGTTGGGTATTAAATAAACCAGTTGTGAAATATCTAGGTAATCATAATAAATATAATAAATTATTGTTATTTTAATAAGAAGGAAAGATTTCTTTAAGAGGGAGTCGTAGGAGAAGTTAATTTCTATGAGAAATAACATTAGATAAAATTATATTGACTTTTTATCTCTTATCCCCAGTCTCAACAACAACTTGCTTAAATGGCATCCCTTCATGTTTGCTTGTTCTACAAATAAGTACCAGATTGTTGATAGTTTGTAAAAGGATGGGCTGAGTCCTAATTCTTATATAACATGCCAGCATGCCTTGTATTATTGAATTCCATTTTTATGAACAGATTAGATTTTTAGCAGATTATCATGAACAATAGTAAGTACATGTTTGTTCCTTGTTCTTCTGAGGAACTGAAAGATATTGGACTATTGGTTTAGAAAAAGCAGCAAAAAAAAAAAACTTGTCAAGATCATCAAAGGACTACTTCATTTCATTTGGCTTAGAATCAAAGCACTTCTCTGAAACAAGATCACAAAGCTTCAACCCGCTTGAGTTGCCTGTTTCAAACAGCTGGACCTCTTTACTTCCATAAGTGAAAAGAGTTCCTTCAATCAGTATCAAAGACATTATTGATTCTGTTCTGTGATGGCAATAGCAGAGAGGAATTTTTATACAACTGTTTCTATAAAAATTCTAGCCATTGGAGCTATTTCAAGGCTTGAAGGACAGCCAGGTGGTCTTGCTGCATCCAAATTTGTGTTGTTTGGGGAAGAAAAAATATTTGTAAAATTCTAACTTGGGTGTAATAGCTGTGAAAACATCTACAACTCAAGATTGTGCATATTTTGAAGGTTATCCATCCTGAGCTCATGTACAGCTTCTTAGGGGATTATGGACCATCACCTACATCTCATATATTTTGGGACAGTTAATACATATTTATTATTTAATGGTAAACAATCTGCGATATTTCTTGTAATGCTGACCTGTGATTCTAACACCCCTCATCACTGGTCATGCCTAGGGATGTTGGGAATTGTAGTTTGGAAACATCTGGAGTACCCCAGGTTGCCCACCCCATGATGTTACAAAAATAACTTGATACTGAGTGGCCCATCTTATTTTGTGGCTAAAACAAAATAAAAAATAAACTAAAATAATTTTATATAAATTCCTATATTTCAACTAACTGCAAGTCAAACATGTTGATATTTCTCATAAGGTGTGACCATTCTAACAAACATTTTATAATACTGTAAGATGACATCACAAAAAACTATTAAAGATGAATTTCATGCAAATAGCCATTTTTTGAAAATCTGCATATGCTTGAACACTTCTATTAGAAATATTATGCAGGAAAGCATTAACTATGACAAAATATTTCATGCCCAATGCTTTGTTAATTCTTCTCTGACAAAATTTATCATGGTTTTACATCTTGTAAAAATGGAATAATTTTTATGATAAAATTCCTTACAAAAAGCAAACAAAATGCATTATGAACTATAAACTGTATTAATTTTGAAAGACATGGTACCACTAATAGGATGTGAGTATATATTTTGCCTGTGACTGATTTGTAATGAAAAGGGGTTCTCCTACAACTAGCAGCTGTTTCACTTCTTGGTCTTGATTTTCCTTCCTTCCTTCCTTCCTTCCTTCCTTCCTTCCTTCCTTCCTTCCTTCCTTCCTTCCTTCCTTCCTTCCTTCCTCATTACAATCTGAAGTATATGGTTTTCTTACTTTTGCAAAAACATATTTAGATATACAGTTATATACTGTAAAGTCTGAATAGAATGTTAACAGGCACCACTTCTTTCCAATTGAATAACAGAAGTACAAATTCCACACTATTCATTGCTGGTTAATCAATGACATATCATAAAACCTAAAATTTCATTTTTCCCCTTTTCTAAGGAAATCTAGGTATGATAGTACTGCAGTAGTCACTTTTATTTATGTAACTTCATCCAATGGTGTTGCTATAATATTTAAAAGTTTGGCATCACATAAACATGGCCAGTGCCAATATTTCTTTTAGAGCTGGAAAGAATAAAAATCCACTGGGAATCCAAAGAGGAAAAGAACATAAACTCTTCACCTGATTGTCAATCCCAGACCAGATGGCTGATCTTGTAGTAAGTGTTCCCTACATAATTGATACCAACCATATGCTGGTAGATCTTTAAGTGTTATGAGCACAACGCCATGTTCTGAAATCACAGAAAAACTATTATAATGGATAGCTAAATGGTTTCTGTGTCTGTGTCAGTCTCTGCATACATTATCTTTCAAAATAATTATTTGGAGGATAAAACTATTCAGGCCAGGAATGTTTCAGAGCACAGAAGTAGCAGAAGCATATAATCCTTCCCCTGACCTTTATAATTTTTCTTTAAAAAATAGCGTTTAATCTTCTAGAATAAATTTTGAGTAGAAGAGATCCCTCTCTCATCTCCTTATAAATATGTTTGCATGGCTGAAACATATATTTTCACTTTAAGCCTTGTTAAAATGTGCCATGGGAATAACTAACACACATGAAAATGTCATGTGTGGGGGTAGAGGACAAGCCTCTTCAGAGTGACATTGATTATATACCTCAGGGGTGTCAAACTGCCAGCTCACCTGCCGGATCCGTCATGGCGAAACCGCTCCCACCCCATTGCCGGCAATAGAAAAAAAGTTACGATACATCGTGACACGTCACATGACATTGCGAGTTTGACACCACTGATGTACATCATGGGCACTTGAGTAACTGTCATGATATGGGCAGTGTTTATCTCCTTCCTCTTTACAGAATAAGGAAAACCTGATTAAGAATTCTTATTTATATGGCTAGTAGATTTTGAACGACAGTAGGCACAAGGCCAAATTGGGATCATGTCAAAAATAGAGCTTAAGCAGGAAAAAGCTGGAAAAGATAAGCTCTTCCTACTATACCACACAGTAATGTCCCCATCCCAGAACTCTGTAATAGTTGTCATATGGATATTTTTAATTAAATATATAACTTCTCCATGTCTCTATTTCAGTGGATCATGAACAGTAAGACAATTCCCAATTTTGAATGCACAGGTTTCAGAATGCATTCTTTTTATCCTCTAATTTCATTAAACTTCAGTTCCAAATTTTCAAAATCTTCAGTTACAAATTTTCAAAATTTTCAGTTACAAATTTAAAATGTACAGTTATTTTTCAAACTGAGAGAGAGAGAGAGAGAGAGAGAGAGAGAGAGAGAGAGAGAGAGAGAGAGAGAGAGAGAGAGAGAATTAACGTTTCTAAAGGAACCCTTGATAATATACATATTTAGTCAGAATGCGTAGTTGGTCAATTAAAGTGTCTTTTATTGCTATATTATAAAGCTGGATAAATTGCATCTGCCAGAAGAAAACTTTTCTAAACATATGAGGTTACTGAAGTTCAACTATGCAAATTGTGCATATCTTTATTTTTCTCTCATGTTTTTATTTTTTTCACCAGAATGTCATCCTGTTTTTTCTCAATAAGAAAGTTATATAGAACTGTCAGGTTTTAAAATATAAATCATCAAAGAAGTTAAAGTTGATAATGTTTTAAGTCTCTGACCTTTTGCTTTCTTTTCCTGACAAGGAAAGTCTCTAATGTATATCATTGGGATATTTGGCATGTAGTGAAAATGGCCACAGATTTAATTAAAATGTAACTTATTGTTAGCAAGAAAGGTCATGGGTTTTTTTTTTTAAAAAAGATGTAATTTTAGGAGTATATTAGCAACTCTCTCCAGAGTTATTTGCATGTAAAATATATATTTTGTACTTGACATTTAGAAAGGAAATTGGAACTGTTTATAATGGATGCTTGAACACTTCTGTATTCTTGTGCTCCTTTTGTTCTCATTTGGTATAATTGGTTAGATGGTACATACAGCAGTTGTTACATTTCATTCTTTATGCCTGAGTGCCTAACTGAGCTGGGAATTAGTCCACAAAGATTTCTGCAGCACAGAATGAAAGGCACAGAGCCCAATATTTCTTTTAGAGCTGGAGAGAATAAAAATCCACAGGGAATCCAAAAAGGGGGGAAAAAAGGTCTTGATTGCATATGATAAATGTGTTTCTTGGTGGTTCACCATATCCAGAATATGAATGGGTTTTCTAAAACTTTCGAATGTTCTTAGAACAGTGTTTCTCAACCTTGACAATTTTAAGGCATGTGGACTTCAACTCCCAGAATTCCACAGCCAGTCAAGGTTGAGAAACACTGTCTTAGAAGGAGACCATGATGGACCCAACAAAGGCCATTACGCATCTGTAAGCACTTAGCACTGTGTCACAATGTGTCACTAGAAACATTGCGTCTCTCTGAAAAATAGGGTTTTGTGCAGTATAGCTGTCGATGAGCAGTCCCTCTTCAATCTGGCAAATTGTTTTTGCTTGTGGATGTGCACTTGATTCAGCTTTGCTCATTTCCTTTGGAGGGAAAAAAAGTATTCATTACTGTAATCAGTTGCATCTTAGATATTTGACAGAAGGAGAGGCGGGAGAAAAAAAACTCCACCAAAACTCTTAGTATTTTCAGTAGTATTGTAATGGTGTGTGGAAATGACCTTGGGAAACCGAACCCAGAGACGCTGTCTAGGGAACTGTCAGATAAGAGGCACAGCATAGTCTGCAGCTGAATGGTGGATGGGGTAAGAGGCTCAGAAAAGACCCTCCTAAGTTCTCAGGACATACAGGAGTCAGGGGAGAATTGTACTTTCAGACTTGCAAAATCTGTTAATAAAACCTTACAATAAAGTAGAATTAGCTCTTTTTGTCCATCTGGTAAAGCTGATAAGGCTATTTTTTTTTAATCTACGCAATTTTATTTAAACAACTCGAATAGAGCCAACTATTGTAACATTATGCTTGATGGGCAAGTAGGAGGAAGAGGTTGAATATCTCTTACAGGGAAAAAAAAACAACAGTACTTCTATTGTGTGTGCAGCCTGAAAGAGCAAAAAACAAATATTTTTTTTAAAAAAGAAGACAAAGTGTATAAACTAAAGGTGGACACTTATTTGTTTACTTATTTGATTTATTCAACTCACTGTCCCCAGTTCTAAAATGACTTTGGGAAGCTAACCTTATAAAGTCAGAAAAAAAGATAAATAATATAATACAAAGTAAAGCACATATCTGAAAAGAGAGAGAGAGAGAAGAACAAGATTTCAAAGTGGGCTGGGAACACCAAAACATATACAGCCAAGGTCCAGCGAGGGGCTCCAGCCACCCCTGGTCCAAGGCCTGGAGGAATAGAAGGCCCTCTACAAAGCCAACAGGCAGAACCTTATTCCAGAAGACAGATGCTACAACAGGGAAGGCATGCTTTCTAGTGGAAAGATATAATTGGTATCATCAGCATACTGATCATAACAGTAGATGATTTCACCCAGGGGTTTCATGTAGATATTGAATAAGAGTGGGGAGGGAATTGAGCCCTGTGGCACACTACAAAGCAAGGTCCTACAGAGTTTCCTTTCTCTCTCAACCATCAACCCTCTGGAGTCAACCCTGAAGAAAAGAAAATAACCACTGTAAAGCAGTGCATCTCAGTCTTAATCATTGGAACTTTTCCAGAGGGATAGCATGGTTGACAATATCAGAAACTAAAGAGCAGATCAGCTTAACAGAACCAATGAATAGCTATCCACAAATGAAATAGGGATAAAGAAATATTGACTTTTTGCCACCTTTATCTCTACAAGATAAACCCTAATACGGGCTGCTACCCTCGTTCAATCAGACGTGCTCAAGAATTTGGTCAACTAATAGCACTAAATTGGCACTAGATAAGAGTTAATGGAATGGGGGGAGGGGGTGAACTTGGAGTGTTGGTAGACATATAATTATTCTAGGTTGCGTTCTCTCTTGACTCCACCTCCAGGCTCTGCCTACTCTTCTCCTGCATATAATGTGTCAACTTTTCAAACTAGCTCATTTTGTGTAAATCAGCAAGAAAAAGCAACAAATGATCCCCTAAAACAGTATGTCCCATTCAAGCTGATCTTTGGGGTCCAGGTTTAGAGTGTCACAATCTCAGGAGCCCAAATAATCAATGGTGTCAGGTGACAGACACAGTAGTATATTGGCTTAGCCTCAGTAATAACAATGTGAATGATAGATATAGACATAGTTCAAGATGCTCAGTTTAATATTTTTATTTTAACTATTCTATTATAAAATGATAATTATTTCCAAATATTATGCATCTAAAGAACTCTTATATATACATTCACTAAGTGCAGACTTTAAGCATTTTCTAGTAGTTCTGTGCATACTGTGCCAAGAAGACAGACCAAGTGATTTCAACTGCATGAAACACACCATTTTGGTCAATAAATTATAAATACAATGAATGGATTTTTTTTCTCCATTAATGCTATACTGAGAAATCCAAGGACACTCATTGCTGATTGTTCAGACACCTAATGGATGTGTTCCCATTTAGAGTTTAAGTATATCACTCTCAGTAATTGTTAGGAGTATTGGAACTAATTTTTTTAAAAAGAATTCATCTTGTTTGTTATATAAAATGTTTTAGTTTTATAAGGCTCTAATTTTGCAACAATTAAAATATATAATATTTCCAAAAGAAGGATCCAAAACACTTTATTTTTATTTTAATGAAACCTGACAATAAAATAGATAAATGTGTACATACAATATTGATGGGAAATGATTCCAATTGCATAGCAAGTTTACAAATTCAGTATTTAATAACTATAAATTATAATTAGTTTGCAATGTGTGGGTTCTTTGTTTTCTAAGATCTGGACACACCACAGCATAACAATGATTTATTGTGGCATAGAGTTTTCCCAACAATATACTGTTCATCTGGGTTAACTCCATCCTCCTAAGTCTCGTAAACTGATATAGCTGCATAAATAAGTCTTTGATGGTTCCTCATAACAAGTAAAAGTCTTAAAGTTTGTAAAGTGTCAGGCAACTTTTGCCACCCTCCAAAAATCCTTGAGCTTGTTAGGATTAGGTGCTACCTCGTTATGGTTCTCCTTTTCTGATTGGTACTGAGCTCCATGCCAAGCTCTAGATAGGCATCATAGCACAATGAGCTGCTTACCATAGCTTGTGGTCCTGGGAATTGACTGATAGCTCTTGCTTACCTATAATAGTCATACAGTAAATTCCAAATGTCACTTTCTGCTTCCTCCTCTTGTTTTTCTCTCCTACACACCAACACTTTTGTAGACAAAGAACCTGGCCAGTATGTGGTTCAGTTAGCCAATGACCTGGACTGCCAGCGTGGATGATTGTCAGTAAACTATGTGTGGGGGAGGAAAGGAAGGAAGGAAGGAAGGAAGGAAGGAAGGAAGGAAGGAAGGAAGGAAGGAAGGAAGGAAGGAAAGGAACCATCTCCTCTCAACTTTCTGTGATCGTAAAATTTTATTGCCCTTTGGCAGAAAGGATGAACTGTGCTGAGCCCTGAGGAAGTGGGGTTAGGAAATTTGGGGTTATTTAAAGTGGGATTTCTGCCTGGCTGTACCTGCTTTTCCCAAATGTAGACTGAATTTCCTGGACTTTTTTCAGCTCGGAAAAGTTCAGAGAGTGTTGTAAATATGGTGATTCCCCTTTCCATCTGCCCACTGACTGATCATCTACTGAGAAACTTTGACTTCACCTTTACTATAAGGAGAAGAAAATACTTTAATCTATTGTTATGAAAAAAAACAATTACCTGATTAATATCCAAGGCCAGAAGGTTAGAAAGTGTATTTTCATTATAAAACAATTGTTATTGGGAAGAGATCCTATTTATTAACAGTGATCTTATTTTCTCTAGAGGTTTGTTTGGCATAAGATAATAGAATTTGTCCCTCTTTCTTTTTAAAAAAGTATAATCATATCAAAGAAAGTAAGCATCTATTGTATCATTACATGAAGGTAAGGAAGGATGACTTGAGGAGTTCTGCACATCTTATAAACTTTTTTTATCATTTCAATTAGGATTGGCAAATGTCTTGTTTTATATTACCATCATAAAATTGGTTTTACCATCCTTCTAGGTATGTTTATATCCCAATTAATTTGAGTAATTGAGACTAGTAACAGAACAAGGTTGTGCAAAAAGAACAATTACAAAGAAAGCAATTCCTTAAGCATGAAGAGTCAATAGGAGGAGCTCTTCAAAAGATTATAGCAGCATATAGTAAAAACAAAAAAAAATACATGTTATGCCCACAGATTTATAATTGTAAAATATTGACTTGGGAATTGATTTACTTTTCTTTTGTCCTTTGGGGAGGGAAGGAAATAATAAACAGACTTCCTAGTCACAGATCTGGTTTCCTCTGTGACATGGATAGTGAATTACATCAGATTAATAATTTATGTCCCCCTTCTCAATTATACTACCTCAGCAACACAGCTTGTTTAGGTCAACATATGAGCTGGCTGGCAAATGTTCTCCCTCAACTTGCCTGCAAAGCTTCGGCTGTATTAACATTGCATCCAAACTACAATGATATGCTAACTTTTATCCTTATTTCATTCACCCTCCGCTTTATATCTCAATAGCAGACATTATTTTAATTTTTATCAATGGACAAGGACATTAAATAATTTATTTTCCATGTTATCAACTCTTTTCCCTATGTTATAGTAATGGCGTCAATGTTATCAGTAGGCAATGTCCTCCCCCTTTCTCTAGCCTTGGCCAAATCTGTCTCTCTCTCTCTTCTCTCTTGCCTGCCCTACCTTCCTCCTGCCATCTATCTATCTATCTATCTATCTATCTATCTATCTATCTATCTATCTATCTATCTATCTATCTATCTATCTATCTATCTATCTATCTATCTATCTATCTATCTATCTATCTACCTACCTACCCACCTACCCACCTACCTACCTATCATCTATCAACTAACTAACTAACTAACTAACTAACTATCTATCTATCTATCTATCTATCTATCTATCTATCTCCATCTCTCTATCTATCTCTATCTTTCTCTCTCTTTCTTTCTGTCTCACACACAGAGCTTATTCTCAATATAAAAAACAAAATTAATGGCAACTAGAAAAACAAAATAATAAAATAAATGGTGGGATTCAGTTGGTTCACACTGGTTCGGCAGAACCGGTAGCTAAATTTGGCTGAGTTTGGAGAACCGACTGAATGCACACTGCTTCTGGAAGTCCAGTCTAGGCCTTGGAGGCCTGGAGGAGGCCTTCCAGGCTTAGAATGGCCTGCCAGAAGTGCATGAATGCCACTTCCAGAAATCCATTCTAGTCCTGGGAGGCTGGGAAAAGGCCTCCCAGGCCTAGAACAGCCCACTGGAAGTGCATGGATGCCACTTACAGAAGTCCATTCTAGGCCTCAGAGGCCAGGAGGAGGCCTCCCAGGCCTAGAATGGCCCACTAGAAGTGCATGGATGCCACTTGCAGAAGTCCATTCTAGGCCTGGAAGGCCCAGGCCTACATCCAATAAGAGAACCAGTTCTTCAGGTATTTGAATGAATGAAATTGGTAACTGAATGAAATTGGTAACAAGTGCATATTTCTCACTTATATTCTTTAGGTGAATTGCAGGTAAATAAACCATTCAGGAAACATCCTAAAACAGAGGTCCCCAACCTTTTGAGCACCAGGGACCAGTTCCATGGAGTGAGGTTTTTCTATGGACCGGAGGGGGCATGGTTTCATGTACTGCCTGCACCCTGCGGATGGGTCTTTGCTTGTTTGCACAGCCCGGTTTCTGGCATGCTGCGTCCTGGTGCCGGTCCACGGACCAGGGGTTGGGGACCCCTGTCGTAAAACACTAAATAACATTCCCAAATCCTATTGGACATAAGTCATTTTAATTCCACCTTTATTACTTTATAAGTGACTCAAGGCAGCAAACATACCTAATACTCCTTTGTCTTCCCATTTTCTCCATGACAACAATCCTGTGAGGTGAGTTGGACTGAGAGAGACTGACTAGGCCACAGTATCCAGCTATTTTTCATGCCTAAAGCAGGACTAGAACTCAAAGTCTCCTGACTGGATGACAGAAAACAAGCAGAGAATTTATAGTACTCCAAATGAACAGAGCACTGTGGTTCCAGATTATTCATCATTTACATACATATGCATAAACACTAACATGTAGCTTTTTAGCTGTGTGATTTTTTAAAAAATATTTTAAATATCACAAAATTAAGCATTTTTAATATTAATTATAACATTCTTTAAAAATAATTTTTGGTTTGCTTTTAAATTGAGGATGCAGTGGTTTATAAACTTCTACCACAATTAAAAATACCAGTTAACCAGACTCTTGATTCCCCAGGTCAATTATGTTGCATTTTCCTGTTTTAAGGGACTTACCATTTTAAACAATGCTTTTAGAGGTTCCTTTAAATTATTCATTTCTTAATGGTAGCTAGATTTAAATTCTCTCTCTCTCCCTCTCTCTCTTTCTCATATTCCTCCGCTGGGATTGCTAAAAAAAAAAGATGGAAATGAAGGACAAACAAAATAAAATTCAGAAACATGCTAAATTTGAAGAATACCCAATGTTGATCAGTATCTTAGTCTAAGACATGTGGGATCAAACCAGCACATGTTGGAATTTGCAAAAACCAACTAACAAATAAAATGAATTCCTTAAGCATCTTTCTACCATATGGCAGTTGACAGGCAGAACGAGATGCTGAGATGGAAAAACAGGAGTTAGCCAAAAGCAGTTTAATGATTCCATGACAAGAATCTGAACCGTGGAGAGACATCTCATTGCTCTTGACATTTTTAGACTCTATTATAGTAGCTTTGTTTTGCTTACTTCTGCTACAGGGTTATAATGCTTTGAACACAAGCATGTAGACAAAGGTGATCTGCATAATTGCATTGGGAAGATTTTTTCATTTGGATTTAAACTCAGACAGAAAAGAAAAGGGGATTGCTAAGTTAGTTTCAGGCAAGAAACACAAACGGTATTTTTCAAGTCAGGCATTATTACTTCTCATTTGTTGCTCATTGACCAGCTGTCAACAATAAGATTTTTCAGGCTGTGGCAGCTAATGGTGGCTATTTTAATTATTTATTTAATTGCTAAGGTCTAGCTAGCAGCTTACAAAATGTGGAAGCTGAATAAAGCGTATAGTCACAATTGTATTCAATATATACCATCATATCAAAATGGAAACTGGGATGATTAAAACTCGTTTCAAGGATTCTGGATTGTGGCCACAAGCAGTCTCTGCTGAAGATAGGGAAAAGTAAAATTCCCTTCTGAATATAAAAATTAATAGATAAACCTATGTCTATATCTAGAATCTCATTATATAAAGCATTAATATCCACAAGGATGCAATTTTTTTTTACAGAAGATACCCTTTATGTGTGTGGTCCCTGAGATGATCATTGGGTTGTTTTCACTGCCTCTTGTTCACAGAAACATTCGTATTCACCTTAAGTAGGCTATTTATATTTTCATGATTTAGGTGACACTATCACCTGATTGGATAATATGTTTCCATTGTGGAAAAAAAATGGGCCATAAAGAAATATACATTTTTATGATTTGGGTAACATATTTTTTTTTCTATAAGATCTATGAAGCTTTTTGATACATACAGAAAATAGAAGGAATACAGGTACTTATGACCATTCATTCAGCAACCATTAGAAATTACAACAGCACAGAATGAAGGAACTTGTGACCCTTGCCTTATAGCTACCACAGTGTCCCCACAGTCACTTGGCAATCCGTCTGCCCTTATCTCCAACTTCAGGGATGCTGCAAGGCCCCCGCCTATCTTCCTCCCCATACTGCCCAACTGGGTCTCTACAGGCCTTGAGTTTGCTCTGCACCCCACTGGTTCAGCACAGGCCTTGGGCCTGCTTCCCATCCTGCTGTTTGCCATAGTTTCCTCCCCTCCCTTCTGTCACAACTAAGTGACTTATCTTTTCAGAACCCTTCCTACATGAAGACCCTGTGGTGTTGTTCTGGAAGTAGGCATAATTTTGGGAGTGGCTGCTCCACAATGGTGCCCACTTCTGGGATGACGTCTTGTAGCCTCTATTGCAGTGGTTCTCAACCTTTTTAATGCCGCGACCCCAACCGGTCGTAAGTCGAGGATTAAACCGGTCGTAAGTCGAGGACTAAACCGGTCGTAAGTCGAGGACTAAACCGGTCGTAAGTTGAGGACTACCCAACCGGTCGTAAGTCGAGGACTTTCCCTGCCTGGGAGCGCCGCACATGCGTGGTTCCGCCCCCTGTGCCAGCCGAGGCATAGCTGGCAAGCAGCAGAGACGGAGCAGGCCAACCACCAGCTGGCCCAGCCCAAAGGAGGTAAGGCACCCACCGGAAAAGGGGAAAAAAATGGCGGACAAAAAAAATGGCGGACAGCCTTGCTTGGCAACGCCCGTGAAATGGTCGATCGACCCCAAATGGGGTCCCGACCCACAGGTTAAGAACCACTGCTCTATTGTATATGGAGGGTGAGGAGTTGCATGGCCAGCTTTCTTTCCCAAATGCAATTTCCAGATCTGAAATAAAAATAATATTTTTGCCCTAGACTTAGTTTACAATGTACTGTGATCCTAAACTGTAAATTGTTCAGAGTTTATTATTATTATCAGAATTTTCTTGGTTATTGAACCATACCCTTATATAGAGATGTTAAGGACATAACTATTAGAGGGCTTGTAGATTTTCTTATCTAAGTTTTCAGTGGATTTTCTTATCTAAGTTTTCTACTTAAAAACAAAACAAAACACTATACTTCTAGTGCCTTTAAAAAATACTGCTAAGTCTTTCAATTGTGTAGTGTGAAAAAGCTATTTATTATTTATTACTATTTAATGCAATAACCAACAGAGTTGAAAAGGCCTGAGCAGTGATTTTGTTAAAGGTCAATTTGGGCATTCTACTCCCAAAAGACCTTACAGAAGAGAGATGCTGATATATATAAAAAAAAACCTGGGTTTGCCTTTTCCAAATCAATCTATTTTTTTAAAAAAAAATGTGTGAAAAGAAAATGGACTAATATAAGCTGTGATACTAGAGAACTGTCATTCTTTTTTTTTAAAAAAAAAGCTTAAATCCAGAAATTTAAAATTGTTCAAGTTTGCTTGTTAAGTCCTGAAATAAATTTAATAATTTCTATTACAAATTTTCAAGCAAGTTACATGAACATTTATATAAATTACGAAAGGACCATAGAAGATAGGGCTGTGCAGCACTTAGAAACATCTGGAGATGCTCATGGGGCACCCATGTAAAACTCTTGAATCAAACATCTGTTTCTGAGATCTCACTGTTGTTGCTGTGTGGGGTGGGGGAAGGCAACTACATTGTCCCACAAAAAGCTGTTTCCAAAATTGCAGAAATGTGCTGTGTTCATGCCCCCATGCATTCTTACGCTTGTTTTTATTTTCATATCTGAAGTACTACAAAGCTATAATACAAAGGCTCTGTATGTGAAATTCTGCTGCATAATAAAGTTATAAAAATTTCTACATTAAAAAAGACTGGACAAAACTTCAAAATTAAATACTATTCTAATATTATAAAGAGTAAATTGTATCAAATTTTTACTCTAGCACTGAGGAAGCACCAGGTCAAATTGGACATGGAAAGGAAGAGGTGGAGCATAAAATGCTAAAGAATCTTGCTAAGAGAACAAAGATCAGATATGCATTTATACTTAATGTTTAATAGAAGGAATACAGGTCAGTATAACCTGTATTCCTTCTATTGTCAGTATAACCATAAACATGTTTAGCTCATCTCTGTATTCCAGTTTTGTTTAAGCTCTTTTTTTCTATTCTTAAAGCATTTTGATTACTCCCCACAGACTTTCTATCAGTTAGCTAAAACCATTTCCCCAAAACCTGATATTTTCCAGATCTAGTCAGCTCCCACACAAATGACTGCTATATGATTATTGAGCATGAATTCTAACATACCAAAATAAATTTCAAGTAGGCAAACATTAATTGTGAAGGCAACAAATGGCACTTATATCTCAGAAAGATAAAGTCACCCTCAAGTGAAGCTCGGTTCCTATGAACACATTCACGCATTTTTTTTTAGAAATGTAATGGAAGTCAGTGTCCAACAAAGGGTACAATTCCTACATGGATAATTGGCTTCCAAGATCAATCAAGGTTTATTTCACTTTGGTATATATATATATATATATATATATATATATATATATGCCAAACAAATAAAATAAAACGAACACCAGGGTAAAATAATCAAACTCTAGGAGTTTAATATTACAGTACCAAATGCCAAGCTTTCGTCAGCGTTCTGCTGACATCATCAGGGCTTAAACGGTCAGTCCATGGGAGAGTCTTTTATAGTTCGAACTTGGTCTGCACATGGCCCCTGGACCTTGTTACTGGTCCTGGTTGTATCAGCTGCGCTCCAGCGGTGATCCTTCCTCCGCTGGTTGTCCCTATCCTGCAAGACTTATCTATGCGGTTGCTCCTGTCAAGCTCGTTTGCCTGCGGGTTGGGGGTGGAGGTGTCACTCTTCTTTCTCTCTCTCCTCATGTATATATACTGCATTCTGAACATTAGTGACACATTAACTACTCTGCACCTGGCATCTTTGTTATTATGAACTAGAATATCAATGAATCCTTACAAAATAATCTAACTGCCTCTGTGTATATGGATGGGCATGTGAACATCTATGTCATAGGGATATTTTTGTTTATTCGTTTGAATTTCCCTACCTCTTGTTATCATTTCACATCAAAAAGCCTACTGCTTTTCTACAGCTTTTTGTATCTTTTGATAATAAGCTACAGGAAATTCATTTTACATTAAGTATAAGTACTATCTCCCCCCTGAGTAAAAGTAAGGATTTGTATTGAGTTTGATTAATTCAAAAAACAATACCTTTTATGTGTGTGCAGCACCTTCTGCAATATTATTTAACATTTTAATGGACAATGAGTGATGAATACACAATGATTATTTCTGTCCTTGATTATACATCCTGCAGACTGTGGCCATTGACTGCCATTTATCCAAATGGCAAATGTATGCTTTCTTTTATTCTTGTTCTGTAGGAAATAACTGAATCACTGTGGCCTTTTTGCAGTTTGGAACATTTCATAATACTTCCCCACAGTTCCAACTCTTACTTTTAAAAAAATCACAAAAAAGCAACAACATGACATAATGACACTTGATTCTAAGAATAAGCCTGTATGAACCAAAAAGTACCACTTCCCAGTCATTGAATGGTTCATTGTCTTGAAGTGACAAAAATTATACTTGCCAAATTGTTCAAATGACTGGGGCTCTGCAATTAAAGCTAACATAGATAAAAATTATGTATACTCTACAATTTTCATGCTCTAGCAATTTTAATTGTTATTATCAAAGTTATACTCACATTAAGAACTTTATAAATGAATCAGCTGACTTTTAAAAAAAAAACCAGGTATGATATTCTTACCTATGTATACCAAAGACAATCAATAGTATTTAAAGCCTCTAATCTTTCTCAAGTATTTCAATACTAATTGAAGCAGAGAAAATTATTTTCCCCGCATGAAGCTTGCTGATTTGCTAATGTTCAAGCAAATTCCTCCCTTCAGTGTGTTTCAGGATACCCACAGGATACACAGGGTCAAATAGAATTGATGAGTAAAACAGTTTTTAAGGTTGAGAAGAATATAAAATATTTGGATATTAATTGGACAAATATGAACTGTATGTTGTTTCAGAATAATTATGTTGAGCTGGAATGAAATAAAAAAAGACATGTTCAGATAGGAGAAAAACACAACTGCCATTTTTTAGAACAGTTTCTATGATTAATGTCTTGCCTAGAATGCTATTTTTATTTCAGAAAATACCAGTTGTGACATGTTATGTACCACTTAAAGAATGACAGAAAGACATATCTACATTTGTATGGAAGAGGGAAAAGTATGAGTCAAATTTAAGGTGTGACAAGATGCAAAAGAAGGAGAAGGTGTGGATTTACCTTATTTTAAATTATACTTTGCAGTCTGCTGTTTAGTCTGGATAAAAGAATGGATGTTGCTAAGAAACAGAAGGCTTTTAGAATTAGAAGGCCAGGGTTTAAATTTGAGAGACACAGATCTCCATAGTATGATAAAACTAAGGTTAATGTGGATGTTAAAAATCATTTTCTTAGGCATACTATATTAAGAGTATGGAATATATATAATACTAGGCTATCCCTTCAAAAATTCCTTTGTGACTCTGAGTACATGAATAATTTTATAGAAAAGAAATGATTACTAAACATAAATGGTTGATTTACTCTGAAATATTAAAATTTTGTCAAGGAGAATGTAGAATAAAAACAAGGGACTGGTGTAGAAATATATTCATGTCAATGGTTTAAACAAGTACAATTAATAGAAAGATTTCAAATAGACAAAAGAACTTTGGTTTTGAACAATACAAGAATGAATTTGAAATAAAATTGCACAAATGATGATCATGATAGTTCTAAAACTTGTGTAAACTTTTACTGAAGTATGCAACAAAAGAACAAATGAAAGAATGTATGATAAAATGGGTTAAAAAATTTGGTTAGACCAGGGGTGTCAAACTCGCAACATCACATGACGTGCTGCGACATATCGCGACTTTTTTCCATGACGCATCTGGTCTGCGGACCGGCAGTTTGACACTCCTGGGTTAGACTATGGATCCACAGGAGAATATGTGGTTAAAGGGATTGACATTTACAGAACTGTATAGTCTTAAAAATAATTTCTACAAAATTATGTATCATTGGTACATGTCACCAACCCAACAGGACAAAAATTCAATAGTCCATCTGCATTGGAAAGACAAAGGTCATTCTTTTGAACATAGCAAAGTTCATATTCTTTGGTTCTTTTCAAATCCGCTGGTTTGAAAAGAGGCTTCAAAGAGCTCATCTATGTTAAAACTGAACAGCCCTCTCTCGGCAGAAAGAGAAGGTCACAACATCACTTAACTCCTGTCTACAACACTGTCCTTTCAAGAGTCCCAAGAAGGTTACACACCTACAGTATTCGCATTCTAATTCAGGTGACCCTGAGAGTACAGATAAACTCCAAGCGGTGTCATTGACTCTCAGAGAGAGAACAACTGACCAGATGATTGCAAAGCCTTCCATTCCCCATCATTCAGTCAGCACTGAAGATGCTTCTTGGATGAGAAGCAAAATGTTTTCAAGGAAAAACCAAGAATGCCCAGTTGCCTTTTGAAAAACACTTTTGGGACAACCATGACCTGGCTGTTTGAAAATATCCAAGAAGGGATATTTTATCAAGTTTGTGGAGGTGTAAGAAAGCAGAAAATTTTGGACTCAGTTGCATACAATGAGACAGAAGATTTTAAACTGAAACAAGAATCATGAATATGCAGATAGAAAAATCATGGAACTTTAATATTACCGTATATATAACTGCAATGACACTATTATTTGCATAAAGGTGGAAAGATCTGACTTTACTCACAATTGAGAAATGGAGAGTGAAGATGGTGGAACTTGCTGAGATGGCTAAATTGACTCCTTAGAGATAGGACATTGTCTAAATTTACTAACGATTGGAAACTCCTTATTGACTATTTGGGAAAAGAAAAAAATGTTATGATATAGGGTTTTGTGGATTAGAATTAAAATATTAGAGAATAGGTAAAATGTAAACAATACAATAAGAAATTATGTTATATTTACTGTATTATATAAAACTGCTGTAAAAGAAAATCAGAAGTCAAATTATAACATTTTTTTCTTTTCTTTGATTTCTGCATCTTGTTTCCTCTTCCTTTTTTCTTCTTTTTTCATTCCAGCTATATAGTTCCTTATTACTTCCAACATTTCCTAATACAGTTGTTCCCATTTTTTAAAAAAAAATCATGTAGTACAATACACATTATAGTGGATAATAGAAATATTTGTATGTTTTCCATACAAAACAAATGTTTTCCACAGACACCCTTTCATAGCTTCATCTAAAGCTCAAAACAGTAAATCTGTATTATTTATTTATTGCATATTGGGATCAGGGTGTAGAGAAACAGCATCTTTCCAAAGGTCAAGTAGTGAATTCACATTAGAGCCAAGATTTAAATCAGGGATTTTTCTAATTTGTACCTTTATCTTTTCAATATTACAATATGTTAAAGCAGTAGCCAAGCAATAGAATGAGACACTGCCAAAGTCAAATATTCTGGTGAAGAATTTCAAACTAACTTAGATAACATTTCAGTTCCAAGCAAATATTTTTTCCCCATTATTTTCTCTCCAACTGATGTTTCCCTTCAGTTGCAATTAAATGACAGATTCTTTACTGAAAAAGGAAGGCAGGATGGGGTAGGGTGGGTGGGGGAAAGAGGACTGATTTGTTCTATGTCTTGCTCAGTTCTATTTATATCTACAGAACTAGTTATTTATTACTTCATAGATTGCTTTATCCTGTATAATGTGTGACCATAACTACTGAAATCCAAAGAAACCCCCAAAACTATGTTTCGGCTTCTCTAGAAACTGCGTTGAAACAATAAGAACTGCAGCAATCTGTCAGTAAAATGATTTTTACACATTTTAATTAAGGAAGGAGTCTAATTTAGATATTTGGAAATGATAAGAGAAGAGTGTTGATGATACTTACCGCCTTGTGTGCAGCAGATGGCCAAGATACATGTTTGTGTGAGTTGATAGACACCTTAAATAGTCGATTCAACAGAATTATGTAAAAGTATAACAACTTTGCATCTTGTGTTTTCATTCTATTGTTTCAGCTATGGTGGCAATGATATTTATTTTTATTTTTTACTATGTAATTATTTATTCATTTTATGTATTTAGCTAAAAAACAGTATTTGTCTACTTAATCACAAATGGTATTTACTGCAGCTTTAAAGTTATAAATGAAACACGGGATATATTATATGAACTATGCACGCTCATTTCCACATTTTATGGCAGAGATATTTTTCACAAAAGAAAAAGTCAAGAGGCTTTTCTATTACATTTGGCATTATGTTCTTATTTTGTGATTAGGTTTGCTCAATATGTCCACTAGAAGTTTTTTTCTGCAATTCGAAAAAATAATCTTTTGTATCTCCCATGATCTGATTTGACAAAAAAACCAATCGCTATCCT
The DNA here is from genome assembly GCF_001527695.2 of Protobothrops mucrosquamatus. Classification (NCBI taxonomy): domain Eukaryota; kingdom Metazoa; phylum Chordata; class Lepidosauria; order Squamata; family Viperidae; genus Protobothrops; species Protobothrops mucrosquamatus. The sequence continues at coordinate 13,932 of NW_015388222.1, read as the reverse complement.
CTTCTGGCTTCTTTATGACTAGGAAAGGATAGGAAAGGGGCCTCTAGAATCTGCATGGAAATCAAAACTGATATTTACAGACTACCGTAGCGTTTCTCAACTTGGCAACTTTAATGTGAGTGGACTTCAACTCCTAGAATTCATCAGAATGCACGGCCTTAAATTTAAGCCTTGTGCTTGCCTGAAATCAGATGCCCTGGAAAAGTGGAGAAGCTTTGAGTTCAGTCAAAGTTGATTCTTCTTCTAGAGTGAGAGTGAATGGGAATATCAGGTGCTGAGTCATCCCTTCCATTTTGCCATCTGACCTACTGATGAAATGGAAAAGGGGCTATAATATGAAAATTACATTGGGTCTGGCCCCATCATTAGTCCTTGGTTAGAAAAGCAGAAATTCCTTTCCATTTGAAGATCAGTTAGATACAGGCAATGAAAGTCAGCAACCTCCCATTCAATAAAACAAAATAAAAGAATAAAAGAAGCGAGGAGTTGGCTATGATAAGGAACCATGGGATCATATTTCCCTAGTCCACCTTTTTTTGCCTACTTTATGACTAACAGTATCCCTTTGACAGTATGTTTTAACTGTGTTAGCCAATGTCATGATTTTTCTGATTGCAAATCTTTAAAACCCACTGTCCTAGGCAAGACCAGCAATCTTGCTTTGGAATATTTTAATTCCAAGCACTCCATTTCTGTACAAAATAAAGTTATTTCCACCTTACTTGTTAACTGGCGCACATTTCAGGTTCAACAAATCCAGAGTTTCTCTGGAAACGTGCATGGATGAAATGAGGATGCTTCCTCCATTTTGCAAAATAAAGATAACACACATTCTGCACTAAAGAGAGACACTTTATAAAACTTTGCTGGGACAGACTTCAGCAAAGGTCCTCACAGAATTGTGCCCAAAGATTCCAGAGTACTAGCATCAATAAAATTTATTTTCATGTGCATTAATTATTTGTCAGCCAAACAACCCACAACTAGATCAACAATGCTTGGCAAACATTAAGGGTTTATTCTACTGAAGGTTTTTGTCTGTTGGGAATATCTGCTTGGAAAACAGGAATTAACCTCATTTCTCTCTAAAGGTATGATGATGAACAGGAAGTTTACTGACCTAGAAATTATGTCTGGGACTTTTTCAGGGAAATAAAACAGGAAAAGTTGTAAAGTATTTTGTTACATTTTAAATATCATACTCTTATATAATTAATAATAATAATAATAATAATAATAATAATAATAATAATAATAATAATAATAATAATAATAATAATAATAATAATAATAGTAAAGGTGGAAGGGACCTTGAAGGTCATCTAGTCCAACCCCCTGCTCAGGCAGGAAACCCTATACCATTTCGGACAAATGGCTGTCCAGTCTCTTCTTAAAAACTTCCAGTGTTGGAGCATTCACCGCTTCTGGAGACAGGTTGTTCCACTGGTTAATTGTTCTCACTGTCAGGAAGTTTCTCCTTAGTTCTAGATTGCTTCTCTCCTTGATTAGTTTCCACCCGTTGCTTCTTGTCCTGCCTCCAGGCGCTTCAGAAAATAGCTTGACTCCCTCTTCTTTATGGCAACCCCTGAGATATTGGAACACTGCTATCATGTCCCCTCTTGTCCTTCTCTTCATTAAACTAGACATACCCAATTCCAGCAGCCGTTCCTTATATGCTTTAGCCTCCAGTCCCCTAATCATCTTTGTTGCTCTTCTCTGTACTCTTTCCAAAGTCTCAACATCTTTTTTACATCGTGGTGACCAAAACTGGATGCAGTATTCCAAGTGTGGCACAGGGCTTTTCAACCAGTGGTATGGGTACCACCTGTGGTACATTGGCACCTGGCAGGTGGTATGCGACCATCCTAGAAAAGTGGTAGCGGGGGAGGGGAATGAGCTGAACTGGTGGCAGCACTGCACAAGCCTGAGCAAGAGATGGCTGGAGCTGCAAGGCGGTCAGGGCTCAGTGGAAGCGCCGGGATCAGCGCCAGGCTCCAGCTGGATCTTGGCACTGATCCTGGCGCTTCTGCTGAGCCCAGAAGAAGCACCAATCAGCTGGAATGTTGCAGCATCTCCAGGGTCTTGTGATTTACATTCAGATGCTTGGCAACTGATTCATATTTATGACAGTCACAGTGTCCCAGGGTCATGTGAAGTGACCAAAACCTGCTGCAACCACCCAGCAGACGGGGGGAATAAAAACAAAACAGCCCCACCCCACCCCCACTGCCAATGGAAACCTCAGACAGGAGGAAGAGCGCTGCCGGATGGGCAGGATCTTGCTCGGCTGTGCCTTGGGAGGCACTTTTTTCAGTGCCATTGTAACTTCAAACAGTCACTAAGCGAACTGTTGTAAGTCGACGACTACCTGTACTTTATCACTTTTTTCCTTTTTTTTGGGTCATCAAATTTTTGACACCTTGCTAGGCGACTGGTGATACTCAGATACTGCCATATCCTAAAAGTGGTACAATGGGTGAAAAGGTTGACAAGCCCTGCACTAGCATACCAATAGCCCACCTTAATATGTCATCAGTGTTCATCAGTTTATTCATAGATTTTTTCAAATCAGAAAATGACTGAGTTAGCAGTACTGCAGAAAAAGTGTAAAGGAAATGACTAATCAAGCACTTAAATGAATATCAGGTTTAGAATCAGGTCTCATGCCTTACATTTTTACCTCATGTGCTTTTCGGTGCAAATGTGAACCTCTCTGCCATAAGAGAAAGATATTTTCAAGAAATATATACTAATCACAGTAAATTATATGGTTCATTTACTGTCAAAATAATCTTTAAAAATAACTCTCATACAGCATTTTATTATTTGGGATTTTCAGTTTCCTTTGCGGCATCATAATATATTAGTTTCACATAAATTACTTTTAAAAATAGTTTTATCTGCCTGGGATTTACTGTACTGTATATATGCCTCCAAATCAAACTTCATGATGTAGGTTGTGTGATTGTTGCAAGAATGCACAAGAAAGCTAGATAATTGTTTTTGGTGGAGATGAGGAATCAAAGGAACAGAGGAATATTGAGATATTAACAAAATGTCCCCAGATTTGGCCCTGCCAAAGTTTGGGAAGTCATTGTGCTGGAGAGAGTGATACAATGCAAAATAGGAAGACTTGACTATAAATTTCTATTCTGAGTTCCCTCATTTGAAAGATTCATATTTTCACATATGTTGTTGCACATTTATGCTATAATTTATGAGATCCAGCTTTTTGCATCTATGAAGCAAAACTAGATATAGAACAAATTTGGCTTACAGTTAGGAACATAAAAATAAAAAAAAATGTAAAATTGTCATTGTTTCCATTATTGAATTAAATGTGTTTGGTTTTCAAAGGCTTCCACATCTTTATAATGACAAAATATTATTGGAATATAAACTCTGTATATAATTGTATCGCAGAGGCTTTATCTAATCTAAACAAGTGTTATAGATTGTTTTATTTATCTACTAAAGACTTCATAAAATTATGCCTCAAGAGATTGAACAAATATTACTTACCACTTTGCAACATATTCTAAAACTGCTGACTTCTTTATGCTTCATTTCTCTGTCAATACTCAGCAGCACTGTTTCTCTGTAAATCCAATCAGAGAACACTTTGATGCCTGCTTTTACTATCCAGATCGTTCAAAATTCCAAGACTTTTAAAATAATATTTATTTCAAGAACTCAGTTCTTGAAATATAGGTTAGCTGCACATTGATTCTATCCACCTTCCTTGGCCTTTGGACAGTAACAAACAGGCAAGAGGTACTTTTGTTACGAAATGAAGGTTCATAAAACTAAAAACTATATTGCTTTGAAAATTAACTGTAGGCCCAAGGCACTAGCATTAGACTGTATTAAATTAGACTTCCCTTTTGTAACTGTTCATTTATATTATTGCTATTGGCCACAGAAGGTTTAAGCCATCAGGCACACAAATTCATTTTTAATTGCTTTTGTTTTGTTTTCTGTTGGTTTTCAGCCCCTTGCTGTGATGTGAATCAATTTTAGTATTATAAAGTTGGCAATCAAAGAGGGAATATCCATTATTTTAGTTTGCAAAGAATCATTATTCTTCTGAACTATAAAGCACTCTTGCTAATAAAACATCTTTGATTTAGGTAAGGTAAATATTGATGAATATTTTATATTTGCCCAAGTAACCCAGTATTAAAATAATATTTTTTTGCAATCTTTGCGGCATTATATGGATAGAAACATGAGGAGAATTAAATCCCTAATAGGATTTTATATTGTTATGTAGATTACTATTAGTGTTACTATGTTTGAGCTAGTTTCATTAAAAATAATAGTAATAAGAATGTGGCTCTTGTATAGAAAAGTTCATATACAAGGAATCCCATACCTTGCCCAGTTAAATTTTTCCTCTAGAGAGACTGATTGATTTTCTTATAGCAATGCATTGGAGAGGCAGAGAAGAAAAGGATTTTGGTTGAATCTGCCCATTCTGGTAGTGAAATCTGGATGGGATACTATACATTTCTACCACTTGACAATTGGATAGGAGTAAAAAAGTTATTTTTGCTGCCAGGTTTCTACCCCCTGAGATTCCAATGGATATCATCCTGATCCACTCTTTGTCTTTGGGAAATTAAGCAAGATTATACTTTTTCATTGCACCTTTCTTTTTGCTTTTTCTAACCTAGTTATTCTAATTTATTTACTTATTACCTCAGTTTGTATAGCCACAGGTTTTGACATGCTAATTTTAACTTATTAATAATCATTCTTTTTTTGTTTTCTTGTGCTTTATTGTTAGCTGCCTATAGAGGAGATGGGTCAAAGGAACTAAAAGATGTGAATAAAGGGAACAAGTAACAAGAAATCCACATCTACATAAATTTGATCAATAAGCAGAGTTTCAAATCTGGAGGTCATCAAGCCCTTTGCCTGGGAGGCAAATTTGTTAAATGTTTTATTTACAAACAGATTATTTGTCTTCATCTCTTGGCACGCTCTTCAGTGTACTCCAAACACCAATTGTTCTCTGAAATCTCTAACCTGGTTCTTTCTTGCACTTGTTGGTGTTGTGACAGACAATATGTTGCATTATAGTTATTTTCCTGGGTCTCTTAAACTGACCTCTACTGTTGCCATCCAAAATCCATCCCCAGGCATCCATCCAACATCCATCCAACATCCATCCTCAGTTCCATTCTCAGGTGTACCATCTTGGTTCTTCTGTTTCTTCCTCCCAGCTTTTTCTCTTTCCATCCCTGCATTCTGTTCAATTGTATTGCTTTTTTCTCTTTTTAGTTGTTATACTGTGGCTGCTGGTATGTTGGGTATTAGTATATGTGACTACAACTCTGGCTGATTATGGCTGCACTGTACAATAATCCAAACATTTCCAATATCTCTTGAGGCTCTTCTTCTAACCTTCCTGGGTCTTCCTTATGATGGCCACCTGGCACTTGAAAAAGAGAAGGCTCACCACTTTTCCCACCATTATTTCTGGCTTGGGTCTCTGTCTATGAATAAAACCCATCCCTACTAGGCTTTTTGCTACTCTGAGATCTGAACGTTTCTCACTGGGGCTTATCCTGTTACAAAATACCTCAGTGTTTTCTCTGTGTTTTGGCAATTCTGCTGCATATATATTCCTTTTTAATATCCTTTCCAGCTTTTGCATCTTTATGTTCCTTTCCCTTTTAATATTCTAAGTCTTCTTTCTGCCTCTCCTCAACTATTAAGGAACTCTTCAATGGTCTTCCACAGCACATGCACATGCTTCCATGTTGCTAGCTAGAGGTTCCCTTTTTCCATAGTGTCTTTGGAGTTCTTTCTTTTCTTCTTTCAGGTCTTTTCTTCTTTTAAATTTTTTTAATTTTGCTTCATCAATTTAACTTTTCCTCTGCCTTCCAATACTTTGAAATCCAGTTTCAGTTCTCTGATTCCCTTGAATCCACAAATCAGCCTTCCCATCTCCCCCTTTTCCCCCTGAAATGATTGCGTTTCTTTGAAGAAACAGCTTCCTCATTTAGGCCTTCTTATGCTTTCAGGGGCAAGAAAGTAAGAAGATGCATTAGTGTTTTTTGCTTTACAGCCACCTTCCTAGAGTACTAACGTTTCAATCCTCCGTGAAAATGTTAGGGAGGAAAATCAGGACAGTCAGAGGCTTGTTATAATCAATCTTAATCATTTTTTTTTTGCATACAGAGTCAATCTGATTAACATCAGCTCGGAGCAGTATTCAGACAAGTCATATGGAGGAAACATTGGCAACTGCTTGTTTTATTCATATAAATTATTTCCAGTTTGTTGATGTCAAAGAGATGAGAGATGAGACTAGAGAGGTTTAAACTGTTGTGCAAACATGTCTTGACTTCCAAGGCTATCAAGAGAGCAGTCAAGGACCTGTTAACTTAAAAAGATAGAAAGAAAGAAAAAACTTGGGATTTGAATTTTGGCCTAAAGATTTATGGGCTGATCTAATATATCAGAGTCATGTCTGAGAATCCCTTATCAAGTCCGGCTGGGCAGATGAGGGTTACCAATATGATAGATAAATAAATAATACTGATCTGAAATTTTATTGTATTTATTTTACCATAACATTTTATACAATTTTGTTTTATTTTTAAAACTGCCTTGACAGCATATACTGTACAATAAGCAGAAAAGGGGGATATAAATATAATGAAACACGTAAACAATATTTACTGATTGTTTTGTACTAGTTGCTAATCAAGTTTGAAACAAATTTTTACTGTCCTTACTATGTTACTATTATTGGCAAATAGATGGGGAAGAAATGGAGGTAGTGACAGATTTTATCTTCCTGGGCTCCAAGATCACCGCAGATGGGGACTGCAGCCAAGAAATTAAAAGACGCTTGCTCCTGGGGAGGAAAGCTATGGCAAATCTAGACAGCATACTAAAAAGCAGAGACATCACCCTGCCAACAAAAGTACATATAGTCAAGGCCATGGTTTTCCCAGCTGCAATGTATGGCTATGAAAGTTGGACCATAAGAAAGGCTGAGCGCAAAAGAATTGAGGCCTTTGAACTCTGGTGCTGGAGAAAACTCCTGCAAATCCCCTGGACTGCAAGGCGATCAAACTGGTCAGTCCTAGAGGAGATCAACCCTGACTGCTCTTTAGAAGGCCAGATCCTGAAGTTGGCCACCTAATGAGAAGGAAGGACTCACTGGAGAAGAGCCTAATGCTGGGAAAGATTGAGGGCAATAGAAGAAGGGGATGACAGAGAATGAGGTGGCTGGATGGAGTCACTGAAGCAGTAGGCATGAGCTTAAATGGACTCCAGAAGATAGTAGAAGACAGGAAGTCCTGGAGGAACGTTGTCCATGGGGTTGCGATGGGTTGGACATGACTTCGCAACTAACAACAACTATGTTATACATCTTAGTCCTTCACAATGGCACATGCACATTTGATATGGTGAATCAAGTTACAAATATATGAACTGACTAGAAATGGAAGAGAGATGGATTAAATAATATCTGACTCCCATAGGCTCCCTATAATTTTTGCTCAATATGGGACCAGCAAGCTTAGGAGACCAGCTGGTGCATTAGATAGAATGCAGTATTGCAGGCTACCTTGGGCCACAGACAGGAGTTTCATCCTGACCAGATCAAAGTTGACTCAGCCTACCATCCTTCTGAGGTGAGTAAAATGAGGATGCAGATTGTTGGGGTGGCAATATGCTGATATTTGTAAACCACTCAGAGAGTGCTGTAAAAGCACTATGGAATGATATATTAGTCTAAGTGCTACTGCTATTGCTAATCTCAGATGATGTCATCATTGAATGTGTAACATTTATTTATTTATTTATTAAATTTATATACCGCCCTATCTCCCTTGCGGGACTCAGGGCGGTGAACAGGCGATACTAAAAACCACGAATAAATAAATAGTTTCTGTTTTAAAATCGAATTAAATAATAGGCCTGTTCTAAAAACACACCCATACAAAACCCCCCACTGAAACACAATCCAAACTACGCCAGGCCGGC
>NW_015388222.1:0-5822 GCF_001527695.2 Protobothrops mucrosquamatus | reverse complement strand
AGAATAGATGGGCCTTCAGGGCTCGGCGAAAAAGGTGCAGGTCCGCAACTGTACATAGGTCGGGGGGTAGGTCATTCCAGAGGGCAGGAGCTGCCACAGAGAAGGCTCTCCCCCTGGGGGTCACCAGCCGGCATTGTCTGGCCGACGGCACTCTAAGAAGGCCCTCTCTGTGGGAGCGGACTGGTCGAAGGGAGGTGTTTGGTAGGAGGCGGTCTTGCAAATACCTAGGTCCATTGCCATGGAGCGCTATAATGGTGTAATACATGTATTGTACATGTACATGTAATACATATAATGGTGTAATACATGTCTTGCAAATACCTAGGTCCATTGCCATGGAGCGCTATAATGGTGTAATACATGTATGTATTACACCATTATAGACTTGAATGGAATGGTGAAGGCCATCTAAATAAGTTGTTATATTCAAAATTTAGTCAATTCATAAAATTTAAAGGTGGTGCCTAATGTACAGTTCTCTGTTTCCTACCCCAACCCAATGGTATGTGTACCTTGTAGCTCTGTACTTGTTACAGAAGCAGTAGGACTAATAAAATCCATGAACATTTAAGTCCCCAAGCTGCATGTTAGTGAAGCTTGATGATTTGATGGAAGAGGGAAAGAGAAGGAGGAAATAGCCAAATTCAATTTTTAATAAAATAATTGCTTCAGCTTAAGATGAATAAAACTTACACACAGTTACCCATATATATTTTGGGAAAGAATCTTAAAAACTGGATTAAGCCACACTAAGCTCTGTCCCAATTTTTTGCTCTAAGGAGATCTTTTCCACCTGGGAGCATGTCAAATGGGAGATATCTATTTCAATTACCAAGTAATTTGAGTTGGTATTTCAGAGATGAGATACTGCAGCAGATATTATTCCAAAAAAAGTTCCAAACCAGGAGCCAGTGGTTCTATGTTCTATGTTAAATTTACTAAATCAATTACTGAATGATCTAACTGAATGGTACAGTACTAAACATTAATAGTATTAATTATTATAGATTACACATAACTAGAAAGGAGTTTAGAATCCATTTGATCCAAACCCTTACTAATGCAATAACTGGAAAGTAGGCTCCTAACACATTGTATTACACCCTAAAACATCCTATTATGTTGTTATCAACTTTTACCATAATTAAGTTTTTTCTAATGTTTAGCCAAAAAACTACTTTCTTGTGATTTCTAACCACAGGATGTAGTTAAGACCATGGAGAAATAGAAAACAAGTATATTCCATTTTCTGCATGGTAGCCTTTCAAGTACTTGGAGAAAGCTTTCCTGTCTTCTTTTAATTGTGTTTTTATCAGGCTAGACTTATACAGCTATTTCAGTTACCCTTCACAGAATTTCAGCAACTTCATCAACTTGACTGGCCCTCTCCTAAAACAGCCCAGTTTTTCAGTGTTGATTCTTTTTATGAATAAAAACATCTCATCCAGAACTAATTGTAGTATTACACACTCGGCTTGACTGGTAAAGAGCAGAATGGATATTACGCAAGTATTTGCCTAGACATACAGTATTTTAGAAATGTCACAGGGGAATATGAGTACTTCTGCATGTCTCACTCACAGTATTTTGGCATGTACCTTCTCTAATTATCACTGATTTCAACTGATTGATTTCAGTTTTGATAGAAGTATCAGAAGTACTTAATTAATTAAGCAGGGTTCAACATGTTCTGTGTTCTTTTGAAGACATTTAACTCAAGTAAAACAATTACCCAACATTATCATTAATTCCTTGATTGCAGGTGCTGCATGAACTTGGATTGGCAACCTTACAAATAAAAAGGTTGATATTCTAGATGTCTGTCTTTGCGTCTCTGTGCCAGAAGGCCCATATCCAGGTAAAGCAACATATGACATTTACAGGCATAAAATAGATCCTCCTCCTCCTCATCATCATCATCCTCACACAATACACATACAGGCATTGTTTATGTTTGCACTCTTCTTTTTCCAAATGTGTCATTTTTGAGGAGTTCCAATTTTCCACTTTCTATTTAATGCATTATAGTTGTATCTGAGAAATAAAGAACCACACATATAAATAGTATGTCCCCCACCATGATTACTCTGTAGCACAATCAGCACTTCTGATTCTTTGATTTGGCAGCAATACTTTCAAAATATTTTAAAATGTTCATTTTAATGTAGCCATCTTATTCCAATCATTCAGTAGTTAAAGTATTTGCATATCATTATCCATTTATTTATTTTTCCATTATATATCAAAGTGTCTCTAGAATAACTCATATCATCAGCATCATTAGCAGAGTCACCTTATCACTGAGAGGGGCAACATACAAATTTAATAAATCATCTTCATCTTCTCACCTTTAGAACAACTCAAAATTGTATATTTAATGGTCCCAGTCCATCCCTTTAAACAGTAGACAAATCGGTTCCAAATCTGAACACTTGTTTGTTCACCATCTAATAACCATTTCAGATCAAAGTAGTTTAGTCTAAGTGCTTAAGACAGTGGTGGCGAACCTATGGCATGCGTGCCAGAGGCGGCACTCAGAGCCCTCTCTTTGGGCGCGCATGCTGTCGCCCGAGCCCCGCCTCCCATCGCAGCCCCCTCACCAGCAGCCCTCTGGAGGAGAGTCGCCCCTGGGCACGGCCTGCATGGAGTAGTACAGCCAAGGACATAGCCAGGCAGCATGGACAAGACTTCGCCCTCACACCCCATAGTGTGCAGATGATGCTGCGGGGTATGGGCGGAGGGCGTGGCTGCCATGGCGCTGCAGGGCTGCCTGGGTGATCTGCTGCGGTGGGCCATGGAGGCGGTGTGTGGCCCTGCAGACGGACGGGGCAGGGGGTGGAGCAGGCAGGGCGGGAGGCAGAGCAGGGGCGGGGGTGTTTTTTGGGCACACGGTTTCTAAAAGGTTCACCATCACTGGCTTAGCAATAGCGATAGCGCTTAGACTTGTATACTGCTTCATAGTGCTTTAAGCTAGAAACCAGGAGATCTTGAATTCTGGTCTCACCTTGTACAAAAGGTCCAGTCATCCTCTCTCAGCCCAACTCATCTCATAGAATTGCTGTTGTGAGGAAAATAGAAGAAAAGAGTATTATGTATGCTCACGGCCTTGAGTTGTTTATAAAAATAATGAAGATAAATAAAGAAAATAAGTCAATAAAAATAAATCGGTATGAAGTGATTTGTGGAAATGATAAAGGATCCCACAGTTTAAAATCTGCCAGTACATTCTGATCCAGAGTGGGAGGTGGAACAATGAGTTTCTTGGAAAGGAATTCAGCACAACTGTAGCATTTTGTATTTACATCCTGATCTAGTTAAACAGATAAAGTGCTATATCTAAATTTTAAGAGTTCAAAAATATTCAACAGTTTTCTGAAATCTCAGTTTTCACAAAGTATGCATGAGCATTCAATAAAATTGCAAGATGTGAAAGTCAGTTGAAGCAACCTTTTTTTTTTCCAAAGGCAGAGTTACTGTATATAACATTCATAAATCCGAGGCTGGATTTGTATTGTTGGTGTGCCTTCAAGTAAGTGTTGATTCTTAGTGACCTCTTGGACTAGTTCCTTCAGGATTCTTTGGAAGTAGTTTGCCATATCATCTTTCTAGGGCTGAGAGACTATGATTGACTCAAAGTCATCCAACTGGTTCTTATCTAAGATGGGACTAGAAGTCTGTCTCCTAGACTGCTGCCTTAACCATTTCACCAAACTGGTTTCACTTGTATATAGCTAGTGCATTAACAATTACATTTAAAATAAATGTATAGGCAGGTTTATGTTGTAGATAGGAACAATGGGGAAGTATTATCCCAGTCACTACCTTAAAGGACTGCCAAATACAAAAAAATTCTCCAAATGCAAGCAAGGTCCTTCATTGTTCTTCTGGCCAGCTTTTCAGAATTAGTTGCACCTTATGTGTAATATAGTGTTTGTAGTATTTCCTTCAATTAAATGAAAAAATAGATTATGGCCACATATCGAATGACCTATGAGAACAGACCATTCAGACAATAATACAGTACTTAATGCAAAGTAACACAGAAGCAGGAGATTATATAATAAAATTGGAGACAGTGAACAATTTAGCTGATATGTTCTCATTACGTATTACTATATTCTACATACACAATAAAGCTACATTATAAGCAGTAGCAGACTGAGATGGAATTAATTTTGGTGGCCTGGGAAGATTACAGCTTTTTCCTTACCAAGGTTGAAATGCTTAATAAATGGATTAAATAGAATAAATCAATAAATTCTTATAAAATTTACAGGCAGAACAACAAAAAAATACTTACACAATCTGACCACCTGAGTCACAAGAGCAAGTACATTGTCATAAAAAGCTTTAGTAAATCTGTATAGCAAAGCTCTGAGATTATAAAACAACTCCAATTTGATAAAATATTAACTTGGCTATTGACTCCGATTCAGACACCAGCATTTTGGAAGTTACATTTTCAATTTTACCATTCAGTGTTTAGGACTCACTATTTTGAGAAACATTCTATCTTGATTATAACCCATGGCCCACAAAATCTATGGAGAGCAGTTGTAAATGAGAAAGGAATATAGCAGTGATGGCGAACCTTTTAGAGACCGAGTGCCCAAACTGCAACCCAAAACCCACTTATGCATTGTCGAGTGCCGGGTGGGCGTGGCCCATTGGGTGGGTGTGGCCCATTGGGTGAGCATGGCTGTGGTGGTAACGGCAGACTGGGTGGGACTAAAAAGTTCAATCAATTCCAACTTTGCGAGATCTTTTTTTTTTTCCCGCGAGAAGTTGAATTTGATTGATTGATTGAACCTTTTTTTTTTTGCATACGGCGGCGGAGACCTAAAGTGAAAAGGTTTTATAAAACCCAGCTGAAGGCCTAGGACTGGGGCGATGGCGTGTGTGCCCACAGGGAGGGCTCTGCGTGCCGCCTCTGGCACCCGTGCCATAGGTTCGCCACCACTGGAATATAGTAAATATTAGATTTAATAAAATTTATAAAAAAATTAGTGAATCCTGAATTTATGGAGAATAGTTAAATTTTAACCATGGATTAAATATATCACTCTCCAACCACATGCATTTGAGATCTGAAGTACTGTCTTCAAGTAATAATCAGTACTGATAGTGTTTTAGAGGAGAATAATTAGACTATTTATCTAAATAAGTATTAATGCAGTAATTTAGCATCAAATATTCTCATGCTAGCATGAGAATATTTTCATGACCAGTTTTAATAGAGCAGAAATGGTAGAAATAAGCAAAGAAATAAAAACAGAAAACTCGGGATAAATGTAGCACTTCTCTATGTTGACTTCCCTGCCTTCTTTTTTTTTTTTAACTTGGGTGATTATTCCATATGTTTCAATTATTTGATTTGGGGATTTTAGAATAACAATCTCTTTGTTTTCTAAAAAAATTAATCCTGCTCAGTACTGAGCAAAGGACTTGTGCTCTCTTGACACTGATTGGAGATTTGTAGTAAAAGCACAGCATCATATCCACAAAGTAGATTGGAAAACAACTATTTCAGCTATCCTTGGAATCAGGATCAAAAATGTGCGAGGATCTGATTAATAAAATTAAAGTTAAGAGTATCAGAAATTTTTAATTTGAACCTCTTCCTAGTGTGCGTAAAGTTTTCATCTTTTTCTCTGTTAGCATGTCAAAGGCATATGCAGACTTTGGGTCAGGACCAACGGAATTGTCAATTCTTTTATATAAAAAGAATTGAGGTTAGAGGTTCAAATAACTAGGCTATTACAGCAATCTGGATCTCATGAGCAAAAGTTGCCAACAACTTCTTCAAAAAGCTGTCTTTTTTT
>NW_015388221.1:70510-158335 GCF_001527695.2 Protobothrops mucrosquamatus | reverse complement strand
ATTTGAGTCTTAAATACATAGAAGGATCTGAAAAATAAGCACTTTTTAGATTTGGGGGATTTGCCAGTTGGAAATGATCCATGAAAATACACGTACTGAGGAAATGTGCAATTAGAAAAAGGATGCACACCTGAATGTTTGTACCATTCTTTTTCTGCATGGTTTCAAATCCAATCCAAACAAATATTTATCATGTGGTATAAGCCAAGAATACATGCCAAAAAAAAAAAAAAGTGCTGGAAATGTAAGTGAACAGTGTAAAGTGAACAATGTAAAACTATGCAAAACAGGAAAAAAAGAACAAAGCAACTAAAAACAATTAAGAATATAAAACCCTAAACCAGGATAGGAAAATTAGGATATTTTTTTTAAAAAAAGAAATTGGCAGATGCACCCATCCTTTTTGATAACTATAAATGCAAGATAAACTGCTTGTCAACATGTGTGATGTCAAAGAAGATATTTGATAACTTCATGTGCATCTTAGAACTCAAGAGTATCCTAAAATGGATTACAAGCTCCAACAAATACGACTATAATATAAAGTCTCTTACATTTAGAAAGTCTCCAGGCTGTATATGTATTCCAAACCAGTCACTAATATGTACAAAAGTAAAAATATGGGTAATAATTAAACACATCTAAACCATCTAAAAAAGCACTGAAACAATACTGCAGCTATTGCCTGACTAAAGGGGAAAAAAGATCTATTCTTCAAGGTAGGGATATCACTATTAACCACCATTTCTCATCCTTCTGCAACGCCTCTGATGCTTATTTTAGTGCATGTCTGAGGGCATGTAGGTTCAAACAGAAGGAAAGCTAAAATTCACAAGTTGCATTCCAGAATTACTGAATTCTCCTAAGTTAAAGAATACAGTATTCTGTTTAAATTTGTTAGCTAGTTGTTTAAATGTTGGCTTCGAGCTGTTTCAAGGTACAAATGTGTCTCTTCAACTTTTGAAATTACGTATTAGTTTTATGAATAGTTTTTACTAATACTGTTTATATCCTATTTCTGCAAAACTATTTTCTATTTCTTCTTTCTAAGCTCTGGGGCATGATCTTCAGTGCTCATAAGAAGCCAGATATATTTATCCTTCCTGAACTTTCCAAATTAAGTTAGTTTCAGATAAATATTTCTTTGTCAAATCTGAAGAGAAGCAGAAAACTCTCTGGTTGGAAGTGGGTGTATTTAAAAATAAGCTTAAAGTCCCTACTTGCATCAGTAAAAGAAAAGATTTAATTATAATTAGAGGAGATTCATGTCAGTCCGAGGACTCCAGTTAGTTCTTTATTTGATCCTTCACGAAGAACCAAAGTTCCATTCAACCAGCCAGTGGTCTAAAAGAAAGTGAACCATTCCACATTGGTTATAAATTTGGGGATAAAATATCTATCTCTTTGTTCTTGAGAATAAAATGCATTCTTTTAATGAGAACCAGTTATCTATATCATGAGAAAAATGAAATAATGATTTTATAACCACAATCCTGATGATGGCAAGGGTATAAGTCATTGTAAAGTTGGAAGGTAAGGAAACAAAGTTAACGAGGAAAGTAGACTGAATACAATTCCATTTCAGTTTTTTAATCAAGAGGGAGGCTGAAGTATGAGAGTGAAGTGCCAAAGGGAGCAATGTTGACTCAGGGCTATAAGTCAGTCTGATCAATTCAGAGAAAAAAGAGTATTAGACATGCATGTGAGTGGCATAGAAATCAGGAACGAGGCCCTCTTATAATGCCTGATTTTTATTCAGTTGGATAATCTGTGAGAAACTGTTTTTATGCTTAAGGTCTGTAAACATTTTAATAAGCTTGCAAATATGTGCTATTAAGGCATATTTGAAGAAAGAGTGCCAAAGATTTTTGCATTTGAAAACAGGGATCTAGTTCTCCAAATCATAGAAGCATAGAAAACTAATCAAGCATGATTGAGATGTTATTAAAAACATTGTTCCTTTAGAAAAACATAAGGCAAAATGAAAGCAGTATTTTCTAGAAGCAAAAAGGATAACTTAAAATTCACCTGCATGTCCTGCTTGCACCAATGTAAGGATAACCCACCTACTTTCTGAAGGATAACAATACTCAGCATTGACATCAACATACCTCTAGCCAAAAAGAGGAAAATAAAGTGATTTCTGATTTTCTTTATCAAGAGTTATTAGTACACATGTAAATTAACCTCAGTCAAAAATGAGAGAAGAGACTTCAAACTCTCTTCTCCCCCCAATTGTTTGCAGAGAAAATCATTTGGCAGACATTTTGTCCGTGTGTTACACCTCCACTCCAATGATCCTGATCTGGATGGATATTTCAACTTTCTGGAAATGGTTAGTGGATTGAGAAGATTCTACCTCCACTGTTTGTTATTTTACTTCTTTCAAATTAACCTTTGTTAATTTTAATGTCAATATATTTTTAATATTTTAATGTTTTATGTTTCTTTTTACTTTGTTGTAAACTGCCTAGAATTGCTTCATGGAGAGATGAGCAGCATATAAATTTAATAAACTGTGGGAAAGCCCCCCCTCCCCAGAGAATGAAATATTTGAGGGAATATTAAAAGAGGCAGAATATTATATTTTCCCTAAAGGAAAAGATGAGACACAGCTTCTTAAAGGCAGAAAACAGCCCCAATCTTCCTGCCTCAAGCAGAAACCTGAAGAGGAATGGAGATTTTGTAATCCATTCAGAAAGACTGGGCCAGCCTATTCAGAAAAAAAATGCCTTCAGCCACAGCTCCCACAGAAGGCTGGAGCTGATGGGATTAGAAAAACAAAGACTTCCGGTGGCAGGCGTCTTCGTCGGTCGCAGCTGTTTGCTGCCTCCCGCCTGTTTCGCGTAAAAGCCGGTTTGACAGCTAGCATCAGCTGTCAAACGGCTTGATACCTTTCCCCTGGGCATAAGGGGATAGGTGAGCTGCCCGGGGTAGGAGTTGAGTTCCTGAGTCGTCCTATATGGACGATGTAGGTGAGAACTNATTAAGGGTTTAAATGATTTTTTATAGGGCTAGATTGATGAAATGTTAGAATATACTTTTTAGAAATTGAAATGCACTTACATTATTACTATAAATATGATAATCATGTTTTAATAGAGAGGAAGAGTTACTGGTGATACCTGCTGAATTGATATAGACTTTGGTGTATTTGAATTACTTAAATGTATAATTTTTTTTTATTAATGTGGAGGAGATGGATTGTTTATAAATAGAGTTTGTGGAGTTAGAGATATTAATATTTGTTTACCTATATTTGAATATTAGCCTGGGATTTGGTTTGGGAAGTCCGGGGTGGGTGGGATATAATATAATATTGTGTAATACTTGTGATGTTTTTTTCTTTTTTGGAAAACAATAAAAATTCTTTATATTGAAAAAAAAAAAAAAGAAAAACAAAGACTTCTAAAATCTACTTTTCCTACCCAGCTCCAAGGACAGGACATGATCTTCCAGCCACAATGGGAGTCAGGCAACAATAATTAGAATACTGAAAGGGCATACTCAAGCACAGGTCAAAGTACATTTCACAATGAACAGGCTTCTCAAACACAAATCCCCAAAGAATGTATAAAATCCCACCTATTCTCAACTCCATTTTGTCTGCTGTCCCAGAACTTCATGCTGTTGTTGGATTTGCTCATTAATAGACAGAGACCTTCTTTCCTAGCAGCCTCCATTTTATTTTCAGTGCCTTTCTCCCAGCTTGGAACCAGATCTGATTTTTTTCCCAATAAAATAAATAGATTAAGTACAAACACTAAGTAATAGGATTATGGTAGGAAAGAATTTACCTCTCCCTCTTGAAAAAAATATTCAAATCCAAATTCTTCCATAACGAAATCTAAAAAAATGCAACTTTACCTACTGACATCCTTTCCTTATGTTACTCCTCTCCATTTTCATTTATTTCATCATCAAAATTCTTTGTCAGATGCATAAATGTCATCGAAATTAGGGCTGCCATATTTTGGAACCATACCTTTTGACAGGCACTGGATGGCAGCAAAGAGATATAAAGGAATCTAATTCTGTGGAGTCCTTGGAGGATGCTGAACTGAAGATGTTACCTAGTCTGGTAATGAAACGTCTGCAAGCAAACAACCAAGCTCAGAGAGCACCAAGAATTCCACAGTTCAGCTCTGACCTATAGATATTTCTTCTATTGAAATCTAATTCTGCTCCATTTTCTGGTTGTCTGGATTTGTGCAGCCAGATCTGTCAGACTTAGTAAAAACTGAGACCTGATTTGTTTGTTGGTTGGTTGGTTTGTTTGAGAAATGCTGCACAGTTAACAAAAATCTCTTATATGTAATGTCCAAAGTCTTCCTAAGACCTGGGCAATGAGATCAATTCTGTAAGTTCTTAGCTCCCCAGTTCATTCTTTAGCAGCATATTTAAGCTCACAATTAGTATAAAACCCCTAAATATCCGTTACACATGGCTAAGTGCTTTGCTAAATAGAGATAGACTTACATATTTAGAGCTAAATGCATGGTTACGGTCCTTGTGGAATCAATTCTCTAATCTTCTACTTGCTGCAAGACCACTGCAAAAGTGTTCTGTTTCAAATTGGTATTCAGTCCGTGCTGCCTAATTTCCTGCCACTTTCCAAATTCATCATTGACTTTAATTATAAACTCACACCACTTTTTCTCATTTTGATGAACTTTTCCTTTCCAGTGAAAGAAACATGTTCAGCTTTCTTAATCCTGCTAACTGAAATCATGAGAAGGTGGGTCATATTCCCCTACACTGCTGATAGTTCCCATCACTTCCCACAGATGGCTACTCATGCTGGGTAGTTCTGCTACAGCTTTTTGACAATGTTTTTCATCCAGTTTAAAAACTATTAGGAAAGAAAAGAAATACAGAAAAGAACAGCAATGATAGGTGGAGAAGAATAGAATTCTTGATGTACTGTGCCAAAACAAGATAGGCAGCTGCAGCTGCCAAAAAGGCCAACACAGTGCTAGGCTGCATTAACAGAGGGATAGAATCAAGATCATGTGAAGTGTTAATACCACTTTACAGTGCCTTGGTTAGGCCACACTTGGAATACTGCATCCAGTTTTGGTTACCACGATGTAAAAAAGATGTTGAGACTCTAGAAAGAGTACAGAGAAGAGCAACAAAGATGATTAGGGGACTGGAGGCTAAAGCATATAAGGAACGGTTGCTGGACTTGGGTATGTCTAGTTTAATGAAGAGAAGGACGAGGGGGGACATGATAGCAGTGTTCCAATATCTCAGGGGCTGCCACAAAGAAGAGGGAGTCAAGCTATTTTCCAAGGCGCCTGAAGGCAGGACAAGAAGCAACGGGTGGAAACTAAGCAAGGAGAGAAGCAACCTAGAACTAAGGAGAAACTTCCTGACAGTTAGAANGGCTGCATTAACAGAGGGATAGAATCAAGATCACGTGAAGTGTTAATACCACTTTACAATGCCTTGGTAAGGCCACACTTGGAATACTGCATCCAGTTTTGGTCACCGCGATGTAAAAAAGATGTTGAGACTCTAGAAAGAGTACAGAGAAGAGCAACAAAGATGATTAGGGGACTGGAGGCTAAAGCATATAAGGAACTGTTGCTGGAATTGGGTATGTCTAGTTTAATGAAGAGAAGGACGAGGGGGGACATGATAGCAGTATTCCAATATCTCAGGGGCTGCCACAAAGAAGAGGGAGTCAGGCTATTCTCCAAAGCGCCTGAAGGCAGGACAAGAAGCAATGGGTGGAAACTAAGCAAGGAGAGAAGCAACCTAGAACTAAGGAGAAACTTCCTGACAGTTAGAACAATTAATCAGTGGAACAACCTGCCTCCAGAAGCGGTGAATGCTCCAACACTGGAGGTTTTTAAAAAGAGACTGGACAGCCATTTGTCCGAAATGGTATAGGCTTTCCTGCCTGAGCAGGGGGTTGGACTAGATGACCTCCAAGGTCCCTTCCAACTTTACTACTATTATTATTATTATTATTATTATTATTATTATTATTATTATTATTATTATTATTATTATTATTATTATTATTAGGAAGGAAGGAAGGAAGGAAGGAAGGAAGGAAGGAAGGAAGGAAGGGGAGGAGAAATGGGGGAAAGTTACTGTCTAACTTGTCATTATACTTACCAATATACCAAGTAACATCTCTAAACCTATTACTCCCCCCACCCTCTGCTTCTTCTAATAACAGACCTAGTCTATCCCCTCAGTTTTTTAGCCTATAAACTGTTGAGTTTAAATCTGTTTTTATTGCATTACAGAGCAGTTTTGTCTAGGGATTAAAGCACCAGTCTAAGAACTGGGAAACTGGGAGTTCTAATCCTGCCTGGATAATATGGGGCTAGTCACTCTCTCTCAGTCCAGCTAGCATCACAGAGTCAGGGAGAAGAATTAGGTATGTTAACCACCTTATTTATAAAAATAATAAAGATGCAATAAAAATAAGTATCCACACACACACATACACCACCTCCAGTCAGAAAATTTTAGAGGTCAAATTTGAAATTAAACCACAAATTTGAAAATTCAATACAATACCAGGACACATACATATAAAAAGTACCATAATTTGTTAACACTCATGCTTAGGGCTATGAGTTTTATGTGTCTTAACAGTATTGCACAATACTGGAAAAAAGACACGGTGCTGCTGTTATCAGATTGGGAACTTCAATTTGGAGACTATGTAGCAAGATAGTCTCTTGCTAACAGTAAGATACTTACTGTTCATAACACAGGGGTGTCAAATTCGCAACATCACGTGACGTGTCGCAACGTATCACAACTTTTTTCCATTGCCGGCAATGGGGTGGGCATGGTTTCGGCATGACGCATTCGGCCCATGGGCCGGCAGTTTGACACCCCTGTCATAACAGAACTAAATTTAACTAAATTTAGGCAAGAATGACTTCCCTATATATTATAGAGCTTAAAACATTAGAAGTATGGCTTTGAAAACTTATGCCAGAGATACAGAAAATTGGTTGCACTAGGAAGAAGGGTAAATCAGAACTATTTACCTATTTTATTTTTAGAGATGTTTCTTCTTTTTCTTTGTTCTTCTTTTTTAATATTTACAAAAAAGAATGTAGTGGAGATTTTGGCATTAAGCTCAGAAATTTACATTTCTTTTTTATATCATAAGAATAATGTAATCACTTTGCTTGGTACCTTTTACTAATGTTATATTGACTGAACATGTATACCCTTAATAATTATTGGTTCATATATATATATATATACACACCTTTGTGTTTAAATAAAATAAAAAGATATAATAAGACTAAAAGCATGAAAATAAAACAAGCATAGAGAATTGATGATGTTCCTTTTAAAAGAGGAAAATACTTATGCATATATGTATGCTATGTTATTGTTAAATAAAGTTTTAACTGTTTAAAAACACATTTTGGAAGCAATAAGGAATAAAAGCAGATTAAAATGACCCAGTGCTGATCTTCTAAAAGAAGACTGCAAAATGTGCAAATGTCTTCTATCCAGTTTAATTGCTATTTTCTAGAAGTTGGAGAGAAAAAATATCTGGTTGGTCTTTTTGAAGATAAAGTAAACCAGGACACCTCCAACAGGTTATAATCCTTTTTTTCATACATGGAGGAAAGCCATTAATCAAGTCAGACCCTACACAGACTTATTTATTTGAATTTACTAGCTGCCTGACTCCAATATATCCATAGAGGATATACACATTTTAATTATGATAGATAGATTTGATTTATATCTTATCTTTATATTTTTACACTTCAAGGTGATGTATATAATCTCCCTCCTCCTATTTTTCCACATCGCTCAACCAGTTTCTATGCCTCGGGGCCAACTAAAACTGTTGGTCTTCCGGTTTATAGTCTAGCACCTTAATCAACACATCAAACTGGCTCTCATTTTTTTCCTCCTGGTCCTTCTCTTCCTGTAAATTTGGTTTTAATTTAGGGTACAATTACTTTTTTGGGCCAACACAGCATAGGACAGTCTTTCCTTATCCTTTCCATATACCATATCTGATATCTCTGTTTTTTCTCTCTTTGCCTTTTTTTTTTAATCCAACTAGAATCAATCATATTTTAGCCAGGGAGAATAGCAGCTGAAGTCTTTTGATAAAAACATTTCTTGGTTGAAGCCCCTTGATTTTTCTGTATTGTACTTAATTCTATTGTGCTAATACTAACCATGCAAAAGATTATAGGAGGAGGTGAAACTGTTCCTTTGGGGAATTATTATTATTGAGAGAAGCCTATTTTTCAACTCTTCCAACAGGGGGAAATTCCTAGGAAAGCCATACCCATTTTGTTAAAGGAGGCTGTTCCATTGAAGGAGGTCCCTGTTGTTGAAAGGAAGGGTTCCATTTTAGTTTGCCAGAGGCAAAAGAGAAACCTCAAGATTACTAAAATGTACACTAGATTTCCTTAAATTCTTCCCAAAAGCTTTTTTAAATATTCTTCTGGTGAATTTTCTTAATACTTCTCCTCTGCAGACAATGCCTAAGGACAACAGCCGAAGAAATAGTTAGCAACCAAGATCTATTTTTAAGAGTTCTCCAAAGTGTACTATACTCTTTTTGATTTTTTTAAAATGATATAAACATGTTTTAGATACATATTTTTAAATAAAACACATTTATAAGTGCATACAGTATGAAAAAAATCATACACACAAACACACACACACACACAGAGAGAGAGAGAGAGAGAGAGAGGGAGAGGGAGAGGGAGAGAGAGAGAGATTTAAGATCCTATTTTATGTCTTTTAAAAACAGTAAGTTGAAATAGATTGAGGAGAAATGGACTTTTATAAAAAAAAATCACATGGATTGGTTAAATCCATCTATTTTGCATGAAACTCAATGTTCAAACAATAAGGGAATAATCCAGACAATGTTTGATGAGAATAAATAAGTTTAGAAGTTAAGAAAGAAAATCAATGTGATCTCTGTTCAATGCAACCTTAATAGTATTTATATCAGTTTGAATTCAACGATGTTTAATTGTGTCTTGCCTTTTTTAAAGTTTATTTTGGGAAACCTGTATTTCCATCCTCATTTTTCCTTTCAAACTGACCCGGTTTGATTTTTATTGCCATAGCAAAGGTGAGGCTTTGTTTCCAAAGAATATTAACAAGGAATTGTACTTCCATTCTTCAAAGTCAGTGTAATCTAGAAACCTGTCCATCCTATTGAGTATTTATGTTAGTGCAATTCATTCTGGAGATATAATCGCTAACAAGATTAGCTCTTGATTCCAAAGACAACAAGCTTAATGACTGTAACTCTTCACTAGCCAGTGAATAAATCTGTTTGGACATTAAAGATAATGGCTGCCACTAGCTGCTCTGAAGCATTATTGCTATATAATATCATTTTCTCTATTAATATATAGGGTGGATGTATCTTCAGTTGTCTGAAAAAAATGGAATAAAAAATAATTATCCCAAATAACACATGTATCACATGTAAAAAAAAGAAGAAGATATAAATAAAGCAAAACAACAGACATGTAGCATATTCTCCTAGTGCTGGTAGAGAATGCTTAGATAAGTAAACACAAAGATATACAAAATCAATAGTTATATTTTTTCAGTAGGAGATACTTCACCATCTCGATGTAATGATTCACCAAGCTAAATAAAGGTGGAGATGGTATTTGGGAATAAATGAATTCTATCTGTTACTGACTAAAGCAGTTTTGAAGTTCTAAAAGGTGTGGTTTAATTGAAATTTCAGTAAGGGGAGAGAAATTAAAATAAGCTCTGATTTCAGAATGGCACCATATCATTATGGAAACCTAGCGTTTGCTGCTTCAATAGGTACAACTATACTATTTACTATAGTAATCATAATCACAAACACAAAAAAATGGAAAAAAATGGAAAAATGCATTTGTCTGTGTACAATTTAATTTTTCAAGCTTAGAAATAGAGATACATTGTATTAATGTAGTACTACACATTCAATCCACTTCTTTATACATTTATGTTGGCCTCTCAGATGAAATGGACTTTAAGGTCAAGCTTAGAATCATAGAATTAAAGGCTGGAGGACCTTGAGAAACATCTAGTTAATCCTCACCCAGTACAGGAAATCACTGTAACAACATCCCCAACAGATGACCACCTGCTCTCTGATTAAATTTGAGTTTCAACAACCAGTTCAGGGATACAGTGGGTGGTCATTCTGCTGTTCTGCTGATTCCACGACAAACCATACCCATCATTACAGTCTGTATACCCGTAATTTATAATGATGGCAATAACAGTTGGCATATCTGGATGTTCCAACCAGCTACTCATTGAAAGTACAAATATCATTCTCAGTCCTACAACAAGTTTACTCTAACTCATTTCATCTCCAATTCACTCTCTTCTTCAGTCTGTTCGATTATCTGCAAAGCATGCAATTTTTTCTGTTAGAGTCAGAGGCCTGGCTACACCAAAACTTTTGTAGACACCAAATCTTCTAGAATATACTTCCTTGCATAGCAACACCAATATTCAAATGAAGCCACCAAATAAGTCCATCCTTCCAATTCTCTGTATCCCTCTTCCTATTCCTGTCCAAGATTTGTTAAAAAACAGATCAAACCAATTTCATTTAATTCTTTGACAAAGTGACTAAATTAGTAGACCAGTGATATGCTGTATACATAGTATTCTTAGATTTCAGTAAGACATTTGACAAAGTAGACCACAACTTATTTCTTGTAAGCTAGAAAAATGTGGGATAGACAGCATTATCACCAGATGGATTTGTAACTCTGACAAACCGTATACAACAAGCAGTTCTTAATGGTACTACATCTATATGGAGGAAAGTAAGCAGTGGGGCACCACAATACTGATACCACAAGAGTACCAGTACACATCAATATGAGACATCTAATCTGGGTTGGTCACTGGGACAAGAGGTTTTGTAATCCGAGCTTTAGGACTCCTGCTGGAGCCCATCATCAGGGAACTTGTCTCTAGCATGATGAGGGAATAGAAGGGGAACTCATCAAATTGGCAGATGACATTAAGCTGGCAGGAATAGCCAACACCCCAGAATATAAGCTCAGGATCCAAAAAGATCTTGACTGACTTGAACAATGGGCCCTATCCAACAGCATGAAATTTAATGTGGAGAAAGGCAAGGTTTTATACCTAGATAGGAAAAATCAAAGGTACAAGTACAAGTTAGTCAAAGCCTGGCTGAAAAACAGTAACGGTGGAGTCCTAGTAGATGATCACTTAAACATGAGCCAGCGTGCAGCAGATGCCAAAAAAGCTAATACAATCCCTGGTTATATAAACAAAGGCATAGAATCAAAATCTCATGAAGTATTAATACCACTTTATCAATCCTTAGTAAAGCCACACCTGGAATACCGTATCCAGTTTTGGTCACCACGTTACAGAAACGATGTTGAGACTTTGGAAAAAGTGCAAAGAAGATCAACTAAGATAATTAAAGGCCAGGAGACAAAAACATATGAAGAATGGTAGCAGGAATCGGATATGTCTAGTTTAGAGAAAAGAAGGACTAGAGGTGATATGACAGCAGTATTCCACTATTAGAGGGGCTGCCAAAAAGAATAGGGGTCAACTTATTTTCCAAAGCACCAAAGGCAGGACAAGAAGCAATGGGTGGAAACTAATCAAGGAGCGAAGCAACCTGAAATTAAGGAGAAACTTCCTAAAAGTGAGAACAATTAACCAATAGAACAGCTTGCCTTCAGAAGTTGTGGGTGCTTCATCACTGGAGGTTTTAAGAAAAGATTGGACAGCCACCTGTCTGAAATTGTATAGGGTCTCCTGCTTGAGCAGGGAGTTAGACTAGAATACCTCCAAGGTCCCTTCCAGCTCTATTCTGACTGACGATGTTACAATATTTTTAATATAGTACATAGAACAAAGTTGCAATAGAGCAGAGCAAGCAGTGACTGTTGAGGAGATGCAGTGCAATAGTTATTTGTTTACCTCTGAGAAAGATTAAAATGGCTAGTGAGAAAAGCAAACTAATAATCTCAAGCTTTCACAAATATCCATGAAGAGAAGTCTTTCAAGTACTTTTGGATNGGATTAATTAGCATTATTTCAATGTTCT
The DNA here is from genome assembly GCF_001527695.2 of Protobothrops mucrosquamatus. Taxonomy (NCBI): domain Eukaryota; kingdom Metazoa; phylum Chordata; class Lepidosauria; order Squamata; family Viperidae; genus Protobothrops; species Protobothrops mucrosquamatus. Next base: position 146,241 of record NW_015388221.1, on the reverse strand, counting down.
ATGTATAATTAGGGTCGCACTTCCAGATCTGGGTTGCAAAAGTCTTGATGACCATTAGATGCAGAAAATCCTCAACCCTTTGCTCCGATTAGAGATTATCTAGATTTTTGTAATCCACATCTGGTAGCCCGAATTATAGAAACTACAACAAAATGCTATTTTCATGATTATACTGGTACAGAAAAAAGGCCTTTTTGTGTTATCTATTCAAATAACAGAGATCCAGTTTGGTGTAATGGTTAAGACATCAGGCTAGAAACTGGGAAACTGGGGGTGACCTTGGACCAGTCACTTTTTCTCAAACCTAGGAAGCTAACAAGGGCAAACCACTTCTGAAATCCTGCCAAGAAAAGAGAATGATCAGTCCAGGCAGTCCTCAGAAATCAATAGTAATTCAAAGGCATGCACAAAGAGACACAAATATGGAAATGATATAATTATCACATCCTCTGATAAAATTACATAGGACTGGGCAATGAGAAATTTGTAATGGCTTGTTAGCATTAAGTTTGGGTGTACGGTTCACCTCTTCCTACATTCTACATTTTAAAAATCTCAAATTGTTTACATCTTGTTTCAAAAATAGATGCAGCTTTTGATAATTCTTTTTTTAAATATATATATATAATAACAATGTTCTCATTCATCTGTAGTGGCCAAATTTGGTAACCATAGTTATTCAAAATTTGGAGAGGCAGATCTACCTGTCTGTTATGCAGAAGCACAGATGGCAATCCTAATTTAATACCAACATATGATTAGGTAATTCAAAGATTCAGATGCTGATTTATAAAAATTCCAGGCTCTCTTGGATGGGGGAAGCTATTTGCATTCTCTCATTTTCATTGTCTTCAATTAAAGTTTTTGCCGATCCTGTTTATACAAAATTCAAAATTTTGAACAAGAATCCAATTTCTTGTTCATTCATTAATGCAACCCAATTATGACTTTTACTGTGTAATGAAAGGCAGAGAGGAATCTGTGATCCTCAATACCTTTTCTTATATTGAGGATCAGGGACATTTCTTGCTCTTGCTGTTGTTGTTGTAGAAAATTTTTTTTTTTTTCCCAGAGAGGATCTGCAGGCTAGGAGTGCAGGGTTACACAAAATAGTCCATCAGTGGAACATTCAAAATAAGCCTTTTTCAAGTCGGGCAATTTTTTTAGAACCTTCATAACAATCTATTCTTATGTGGAACAAAGCATCCAACATCAGAATGGCCTGCTTCAAGGTTAGAATGTTTTGTATACTGCTGAAGCAGGACTGTATCCAGCAGTGAAAAAAGCTACCAATTTCTTCCTCTGGCACATCCCCATTCAATCAGATACCCTATTTTCTTTCTCTTATTTTCTTTCTCTTAGTAATACATACCATTTCTTGCAAACGGCAGACTTCTGGAGAAGAAAACCTTAACAGGGGTTTTAGATTGAACATCTGTACTTCAGATTAGACCACAAACAGTTTAAGGCTTACCATCACCACCACCATTTCTTCATCACATATACTTCTATATTTCATATATCATGGTCATATTTTATAGTATGGTCCCAGGCTTATAATTTCATTGATTTTTTATTACAAGAGTTGACCAATTCTTTGTGGGTGTAGAACACAGGAACCATAAGAAATCTTACAGAGAAGTCCAATGTGTCAAGTTCTTTTCCAGGAGAATTCCGGCTTTTCAAGACAGCTGTAAAAATCACATTACATTGAGTCCAACCCCATGTGTCCTGTTTGTCACAATGCCTCAATCAGGTCTTGAATCAAATTGAGCAGCAGCAAGTCTATCCAAAACAAAAAGTTGAAATATCAGTTCAGATCAATTCATGTGATTTTTTTTTTAAAAAAAGATCTTAAACATTTAAAAATTGCCTTGTCAATGTCAATACATTTGTAATCAAGTATCCTTTGGCTGTGGTTGAGGACTGGAAAACTATGCTTTAAAAGGAATTATATATTAGAGCCATTAAAAGGATCCCAAGGATGCTTTTTCATGAGGCAACTGGACCCTCTTGTTTTTCTTTGAAGTTTTTCTTCAAAGAAAAATAAGTCCACTTGCCTCGTCAAAAACCATCTTTAGGATAACTATGACCTGAATGACTGAGAATCTCCATAGACATTAAAAGGATCAACTTATAATATTAGAGGTTATTTCCTGAAAAACCCTATTTATGAGAACTCCCATTCATAGTAGCATAGGTCATACTATTACGTTTGGGAACCATTTCTGTCAGTTGTAAGAAAGACTAAAATCCTTACTAGGGAGATGTCCAACAGCGATTCTCAAGGCAGGAGTCCCAACAAATATAATGTTAAATCATTTAAATTTATTTAAATCTCTTTTTAGGTTTAACTTCTGGTAATTTCATTATTGTCTTCATGCCATTTTATTGACAAATGGACTGCCACAGCATTTTTATTGAATTGTTTTTCAACTTCACTTTCTAATCTATAACCCTTAATAGGTCTTAGATCTAAGTACTAAACCTGGCCCTGCCTTGCTTAGCTTTTTCTGATCAGCAAAGGTACATTTCTGTAAAGTAGGTCATTATTATCATACTGCTGATGTCAGATGAGTCGAAGCTGAAGTTAGTACTTTGCCTAAGGTCTTCTAGAGAGTTCATGAAAGAAAAAAAAAGATTTGGAGTTATCTGCATTTCATTGAAAATAAATGCAGTAAAAATGATGAGGTTGGTTTCCATGTCTTTAATGTTACACTGTTTACTAATGGAACAGAAACAGGTGCTTAACAATTTTTTTAGACGTTTGTTTGTTTGTTTTGTTTAAGAACTGTACATCTCCTTACAGAAGGACTCTGGGATGTTGTATATTAAAGTATAAAAGCTGTAAAATATTTTTTAAAATTGTTCCTTGTTTGTATCCCATCTGCTTATGCCAGGTCTATGACCATAATAAAAATTTGATTCACTAAACAACCTTACATTTATTGTAGATTAAGATAAAGTGTATTAAGAAACTGTCAAACAGAACACTACAATTTGTTATATTTTTCCTCAAGATTTCTTGGAGTCTGAGGCAAAAGTGGCACAAGGAAAGAATTGAAGCAATAGGCACAAAACTGTAGACAGTTAAGAGAAAGACTATGATTACTTTGCATATATAGCCAATAATCTGAATGCAGTTACCTAAGTTTATGGAAATAGTAGGTTGTCACCAACTTGCAGTGCTAGTATCTAGACAATCCCTAGAGCAAGAATTAAAATTCTTACCTCCATCTCTCTGCACCAATATGCATTTTTATTCATTGATGCCCAGAGGCAAAGTTAAAAACAGAAAAATGATACCCCCATTCAAAACATGCAAATAAAAGCTGTAATGTTTATCTTACATTAAGGAAGGGGGGGGTATAATTGAGTATGCTTAACCAGAAACTGCATTACATTCATCCATGTAGATATTGTCATACTTGTAGATAGTGAATTCCAAATGATAATGTTTATTTGTGTGAATAGTGGAAGGAGGCAATGATGATATTACTTCTAGTACAAGCTGATATTTACTAAACATTGCAAGTGTAGCAACTTTACTATGGTGTGATACATTTAAGTTGTGTTCTGTGTAGTCTAAATCTAGGCCTAAATTGGATTACTTTATATATATAAAAAATCACAGTGGTTGCTGTTTTGAGCTAAGAGAGTAAGATAGAATCTTAAGAATATTCTCTGAATATTGAGAATAATAAGTCAAGAGAGAGAAAAATTGCATGAAATTCTCTTTACCTCCATCTTTTGCTTGGTAAGCAAGAAATATACTTTGTAATGTGATCATTACTAGCCAATTTCCAAATAACAATATATGTATATTCTTGAGGCTTCCTTCACAAATGACTTCAGATACAATATACTTAAAGCCTAGTTAATTTAAGCAGCAATGTGTTTCAACAGCAGTGATTTGAAAAACATTCCTTTGCTTGTTGTTTTTCATAGCCAGTCAATTAAAGTTGTTTGTCTGGGACAAATGTTGATTTTTTTTTAGGAAAGCAAGCTGTATTAATTAATTGTCTTGAATATTTATAAGATACTGAAACAGGCATTGGTCATAACACGCATCTATCTAGAAAGCAGCTTTGATATAAAAGCCCTATGAGTTACGTGGATTTTTCTTATCTTGTTTATTGTGTGGCATATTGCAAATCAATATTGCAAATCAATAACAATTGATGAATACTTTGGGTATGATATAAACTCTGATGTATTTAATTTTAGCCACTTATTGTATTGCTGTCAATCCCTCTTTTTCTCCTGTGCTGCCTGAAGGCAATAGGATATTGCATATGACTATGCCATAAGTAGAGGACATCAGAGAAGAATCACAACTCAAACAAAGTGGCATTGATTCAGTCCCAATTAATAGATAGAAAGCAATTTTGTCATGCCAGTATCTTTCATGACATATTGTTATCACACTGAATGGCTTTAAGAACATTCTAACATCTTCTAAAATAATCAAACAATCACTTATGAGTTAGTTCCAACGGATTAGCAAAATAAAATACCTCTCTGTAGCTGAGGTTGACAGCTAGTTTGGTGTTGTGGTTAAGGCATCAGGCTAGAAATGGAGAAGCTAGAAGTTCTAGTCCTTAGACACTTAGCCAGCCACTTGACTTTGGACCTGTCCTTTCTCTCACCTCTAGGAAGGAGACAATGGAAAAACACTTCTGAAAAATATCGCCAAGCAAACTGCAGGGATTTCTCTAGGCAGCCACTAAGAGTCAACAATGTTGGGAATCCTGGAAATATTGCTAAGTCTAAATTTTCCAATTATATATGTATATGCCATAAAGAAGAAGGTGTCAACCTATTTTCCAAAGCACCAGAAGGCAAGATAAGAAACAATGAACGGAAACTAATCAAGGAGAGAAGCAACCTAGAACTAAGGAGAAATCTCCTAACAGTGAGAACAATTAACCAGTGGAACAGCTTGCATTCAGAAATTGTGTTTGCTCTATCACAGGAAGCTTTTAAGAAGAGACTGGACAGCCACTTGTCTGGAATGATGTTTTGGAGTATAATTTGTTGACAGTGATATTTTGCACCAAGATTGTGAAGAAGGCAGCTTTCTTTGCACCAAAATGGGCATTGACTTATTTTCCTAAATAGAGTACAAGTTACAGTATGAGTGAAGACTTAGAAAAAGGAGTATACTTTTTCTTAGATGCAGAATATCTATCTGTTGTCTGTCTTTCTAGTTATTGGAGAAAAATCAGGTTTTCTCATAAACCATATAAAAAACCATAAAGGTAGATAGTAACAAAAATAAAAACACTAAAGCAAATGCATAAAAGAAATGGAGCAAAATTTATAGTTCATACAATATAATCAGCAGGGTATTGTATAATATCATTGTATGGAACAATGATAAATAAGACATGATTTGGCGAATACCTTGGATGGTGAACATTAATTACAAAGCTAAGCCAGGGACTGAAATTATAAATATCTTTCTCCCAAGCTGTCAATATTCTGATTATTGAATGAATGGACTCCACACCTATACCAGTATGGTCTCTGATTTAGCTCTGTCCATGCTATTTTTTTTCTTTAGTGTACAATATTCCTAGCATTGAGAAAATCCTACATTTTTCCAAATAGTTGAAGATCTTTTTTAAAGGTAACTTTGTTTTAGCTATCAGTGCTAAATAGTAAACATTAAACAAGATGGGATGTTGATCTAACATTCTATTGATGCTAGAATCAAAAACCTATAAAAAATATAAGCTAATTCTAAACAGGATGTCTATGGTGAAATTATTATCTCACATTGAAATGGGATAAATTGGTATAATTATATAATATGAATCTGTTTAATTGTGCATTAAAATACAGGGCTTAAACCATAATTCAGGTAAATCTCTCCACTGCATAGCTCTCTGTGTGATTGGAGACACTTATGTATATCTTTTCCTCATATCTGAGGTTTAGAATTATCTATATATTTATTTATATAAATAATATAACATTATATAAATATACAATATATAAAATTAAAATGTTACAATTAATTTAATTAAAATTTAAAAAATCATAAAACATAACAATAATAAATAAATATAATATAATAAATACAATAAATATAATATAATAAATACAATAAATATAATATAATAAATACAATAAATATAATATAATAAATATGATAAATATAATAGAACAAATATAATATAATATAATAAATATATAACATAACATAACAACATGACATATAATAATAACTATAATAATATAAAACATAATATAATATAAAACAAAGAGATAAGAAAATTTCCAAGAAGGCAATTTATTAATTTTTTTCAATGGAAGTGGAGGGAGAGCTCTCATGGCACCAACCAGCCCCACAATTGCATAGTCCTTTATATCCCCCATACAAGCCCACTTTATCTGGATTTTCTAAAGACACAGTTTTTTTAATGGGAAACAGATTAAGACAGCTTTCCCCATTTCATCCTTCCTGATTCCTTGGACAACATTTTTGATAAATTTAAGTATTTTTATAACCCTCTAGAAAGTAGCATATCATAAAGAATGAGGCAGGAGTAGACCAACTGTACATGACTGATATGTCCTAATAATACTGCAAATTGATTCTACTTGTATTTTGTATTTAAACATGTAAGGTGGTGGTATTTCCCACAGCAGATAAAAATATCTCACCTTGAATGATCTAAACAAGACTTCGAACTGCTAAGGGAAAAGTCATATAGATCTAATAAACAAAACAAGAAGCTAAGCAGAGTCAGACTATTTAGTCATTGTATGGGAGACAACCAAGAGATCCCAGAGCTGTAGAACAGACTGAGGAATGGGAGACTACTTCAGTATTGTTGCCTAGGAAGTAACATGGACATATTCATATAATCACCTGAAATCAAATACAACATAAAGGAGACTTTTACATAACGTAGCATTAATATGTGTTGTTTTATGCATGTTGATTATTTCCTCACATATGCTATGAAGAAGGCAATTTCTTGAAATACAAAGAAAGTGTACGTGTGTTTATCTTGGAGTATTAGAGAGGGCGATCCATGCTATATATCAAGGGTGTCAAACTGCTGGTCTGCGGGGCCGGATGCATCATCAGAAGCCACGCCCACCCCATTGCCAGCAATGGCAAAACCGGCCCGCTACGTTGCGCGACATCACGTGACATCACGAGTTTGACATGTCTGCTATATATACTCTTTACTTCTGACTCTAAGTAATGGTAAATTTGTAAATGATGGAATATTATACAAATATTTTCCTGAATGGCCATAGGTTGATGTTTTGCCTCATTGAATACCACTGACAGGAGAAGGATACTATATGTGTGATCATGCAGTTTGTTTTGATTGAATGTGGGAAAATCATAAGAAGCCAGAGTATTTTGCTATAAAACCTGGAATGTATAATCTATAATCTTTAGGTGGGTCTCAGGAGTACCTGCATTGCAGATCATAATTTAGTCATAATTTTGCTACATGGTATATATGTGGAACATTTATGTCCTTTTAATCTCCCTCATAAATCATTTCTCCCAGCTGCTTAATCACTTATACTGACCTTCTTTGAATCCTTTCCAACTTTTGATGGCCTCTTGATAATGACATACCCACAGCTGCCTGAATAGTCTAGGCATAGTCTTTTACTACCATATGAAGAAAAAACTTTCATTAAGCAAGAAACATGCGAAACATATCCAGAATCACCTGATTGGCATTGAAGATCACTTTATAAGAATAAATGCATATCAAGTTTCCATGCATTTTCAGATGTTATGTTTCTACGTTGAATAAATGTTATAGTTATTGAACATATTTCTGCTTTGGATTACTATTTCTTCAATGCAATTTTTTCCCTTCAGCTTTCCAAACTGATTTGCATTATTTCATGCTCTTACTTTATTTCTCACTTTCATAGATCCCTTTCTTTTTTTTTATTTCTCACTGATGAGTCAAGCAGCTCTTAATTTAGTATCATCTGTAAAGGTAATTAATGCACTGTTTACACCGTCCTTCAGATCATTATTACAATTTTGCATTCCACTGAGATATAAAAAGTGTAGTAATCAATCTTGAAGTTTAAAGTATTAAATTTGATTCCTATTGTGAGCGTTCATCATAAAGAGCATGTATTCGTATGTGACAGGAAATAGAATAATTTCAAAACAAACCATAATTAATTAAAAAATATTCCATAGAACATTAACTATTAACAAGGAAGTGTGAAGATTTAATATTAAGATTGAAATATGGTTAAGGCTGGTACCAACTAATGCTGGTAATATAAAAATAATGTTTTATGCACACTTGCATGGTGCTAGCCAATATTTTTTAAATAATGTACTAAGATGAAATTGCAAAATAAATAGATCAAAAGAATGAGAGAAAATTACTGCAACACCTTCAAGTAACCTTCTAAATTTTACTTTTTCTTCCTTATACTATTTGGGTCTAAAGATAATGTTTAACTAATTTCTCATTTGTCACTGAATTGTAAGCATCACTTGAAAATTGTCTGATGGCTTATTTTATATTCTTTCTTTATTAACACCTTTTCTATCAGGGGAAAAAAATCATAGCTGTCCTAGGGTCAAGCTCCCTAAGCATCAGTGAAATAAGTTAGAATTTGGGTCCTACAATGTATCTGATTTAAAATATCTAACTAGATTTGAAATAGTTGGTTAAACATTCATATGTTGAAGGTTCATGGATTAAATATGCAGCAGTTGATTATTTGGTGTGTTAAGAAATACATATCTTCTAGCAATCCTTTTATGTTGTATTAATTGTTAATTGGAATGCCAAAGATAATAGCTAAAGATTAGTACTTACTGACAATGGAAGCAACACCATATTATCTGTACTCTACCAGAACAAAGCAACATCAGAATAGTACATAACACCATCAGAAGAGTCCATAACTTTCTCCCTTAAAAATTATAAAGAGGTGATTCATAATTAAACAGGATCAGCTGAGGGCTTAAAAATGCTGTTAGGAGATTCTCTGTCCCATCCCACTTCTGTTTAAGTTTATAAAAAGTTCATAATTCCTGATCTTACTTTTTTTTGGTCTCTCCAAATTAATTTTAAAGATATTTAGCATCTCCTTCTGAACCTGTTATTTTGAAATTTGTCATGTTTCTTCCTAAATTTATTTCTAAGACATTTTCAAAGACATAGCTTTCTACAATACCAGGCAAATAAGTAAATACTTTTTCTGAAGATCACCGAATCAAACAAATTAGAAAAAAAGTTAAGGTGTGATCTGAAATTTAGAAGGGACAGGTATGCCTCTAAATTTATTCAACGTATTATTGCCAATCCTTTTCCCGTGTACTTTTAAAATAAATAAAAATGTAAAGGCACTTGGTAAGCATGTTATCATCCAACAAACTATTTATCCTTGGTTTCATAGATTCCATTTGCTAAAGAATGGCTACCATGGTAGAAAAACAAAGGAAAAAAAACACAACAGACCAACTACCCAGGAAACTACAGACCAATCAGCCTAACATCAATACCTGGGAAAATACTGGAAAAAATAATAAAAAAATAGATCTGTGAACATCTAGAAACAAATAAATGTATAACTAGTAGCTAGCATGGATTTGTTAAAAACAGATCATGCCAACCCAATCTTATTTCATTCTTTGAAAGTGACTAAATTAGTAGGCCAGTGAAATGCTGTGGACATAATATACTTAGTTTTCAGCAAGGCATTCAACAAAGTAGACCACAGACAACTTCTTGGTGAACTAGAAAAATGTGGGATAGACAGCATCACCACCAGATGGATTTATAACTGGCTAACAAACCATACTCCATGAATACTCCTTAAGGTTCCATCTTAAGCCTGGTATTCTTCAATATCTTCATAAGTGACTTAGATGAGAGAATAGAAGGGGGACTCATCAGATTTGCAGATGACACTAAGCTGGCAAGAATAGCCAATACCCCAGAAGACAAGCTCAGGATCCAAAAAGATCTTGACAGACTTGAACAATGGGCCCTATCAACAACATTAAATTGAATGTGGACAAAAGCAAGGTTTTACACCTAGGCAGAAAAAAAACAAAGGTGCAAGTACAAATTAAGTGAAAGTACAAGTACAAACAAACAAAGGTGCAAGTACAAATTAAGTGAGAGGGACCTTGGAGTCCTAATGGATCATCACTTAAACATGAGCCAGTAGTACATGGTAGCAGCCAAAAAAGCTAATACAATCCTTGGTTGTATAAACAGAGGCCTAGAATCAAAATCACAGGAAGTATTAGTACTGCTTAAATCTTTAGTAAGATCACATCTGGAATACTGCATCCAGTTTTGGTCACCACATTACAAAAAAGATGTTGAGCCTTTGGGGAAAGTGCAAAGAAGAGCAACTAAGATGGTTAACGGCCTGGAGACAAAAGCATATGAAGAACGGTTGCAGGAATTGAGAATGGCCAGTCTAGAGAAAAGAAGGACCTGGGGGTGAAATGATAGCAGTATTCCAGTATTTGAGGGGCTGCCACAAAGAAGAGGGGGTCAACTTATTTCCCAAAGCCCTAGAAGGCAAGAGAAGAAACAATGGATGGAAACTAATCAAGGAGAGAAGCAACCTGGAATTAAGGAGAAACTTCCTAACAGTGAGGACAATTAACCAGTGGAACAGCTTTCCTTCAGAACTTGTAGGTGTTTCATCACTGGAGGTTTTTAAGAAAGGAGTGAACAGCCATCTATCTGAAATGGTATAGGGCAAGGCTTTTCAACCAGTGGTACGGGTACCACCTGTGGTACATTGGCACCTGGCAGGTGGTACGCAACTATCCTAGAAAAGTGGTAGTGGGGGAGGGGAATGAACTGAACTAGTGGCAGCACTGCACACGCCTGAGTGAGAGATGGCTGGAGCTGCAGGGCTGTCGGGGCTCAGCGGAAGCTCCAGGATCAGCGCCAGGCTCCAGCTGGAGCTCGGCGCTGATCCTGGTGCTTCTGCTGAGTCCTGAAGAAGCACCAATCAGCTGGAAAGCGCACTGATCCTGGTACTTCTGCTGAGCCCAGAAGAAGCGCCGATCAGCTGGAATGTTGCAGCATCCTCAGGGTCTTGTGATTTACATTCAGATGCTTGGCAACTGATTCAGATTTATGACGGTCACAGTGTCCCAGGGTCATGTGAAGTGACCAAAACCTGCTGCAACCACCCAGCAGACAGGGGGAATAAAAACCAACGCCCCCACCCCACCTCCGCTACCAATCCTCAACAGAAATGCTCACAACAATGAAAACCTCGGACAGGGGGAAGAGCGCTGCTGGGCAGGCAGGCAAGTATCTTGCTCGGCTGTGGCTTGGGGGACACTTTTTTCAGTGCCATTGTAACTTCGAACAGTCATTAAGCAAACTGTTGTAAGTCGAGGACTACCTGTACTTTATCACTTTTTTTTTTTTTTTTTGGTCATCAAGTTTTTGACACCTTGCTAGGTGACTGGTGGTACTCAGATGTTTCTTCTGTCCTTGCATGGATAATATAATTGTAAAAATAAAGACATATAGCAGTAGAAGCAGCCACATCCCTCTTTTCCTCAGTGCTGGCATCTAGAGCCCCAGAATGCCAGACACCACAATTGTATGCAGTCCAAGGATGCTGACAAATACTCTGAAGCTCAGAGCAGTGACAAGAGTTGTTTGGAGGCCCAGGGACACTATCAAAGAAGACCCATAGTCTTCTTTAATGAAAGTTGAATGAAAAAAATAAAACACAGCAAGATGAGATCCAATTGGCTGGTCTACCAAAGGTGGGCCTGCAATGAGACTTCAAATGTGGCAAATTCCCTGAAAGGCCTGGTGTGAAAGCAGTCATCCCTTGTAAGACACAGAGTGGCAGCCCACAGAGAAGAAAAAAGAGGAACTGTAAATGTCCTTTCTCTATTCCACCCATCTTTAAACTCCAGTGTGTAATAGACTTATCACACACACACACACGCATGTATGATTGGATAGGGTTGGTCAGAGAAGAGGAGTATTGAAATAAACAATTCAGACCAAATAAGAGTTTTAAAAGGTAATGCTTGTTATATTATAGAACAGATGGTATCAGATAAGATAATATAAAGCTAAAACCTTGAGAAAGAAAATAGAACTATGTATGGCGGAACAAATGTAATCTAGGAGCCAAGCTAGGTGGATAATTGTCTAAACACAAATGTCACCAAAGCTTATTTTTGTTACCTTATGGTGGGATAGGTGGTAAATAAATTTAACAAATAATAATAATGTTACAATTGTTGTCTCACCTCCTGACTGAATCTGTCTTCAGCCCCAATGCAAATCTACCACAGTAGATGTGTATGATATAAAACATATATAATATTAGGTGGAATTTGGAGTTACTTTTAAAAATAGCTTTCCATATCTTAGTTACAGTATGGAAACAGTTGCTTCTGTTTTCGTTAAGTATCCTGATCAGATGTGGTGAAAGAAGGGGGTTCTCATCTTTAACACAATGCAGAGTTATTTATATATCTATTTTAAAAATATTATAATTTTCTAAGATACTTTAAGGCATCTAACAAAAGCTTATTGAGATAGATAGTATTCAAGCTTCCCTGGGAAATTTTGGTGCCATTCTCCCAAACACTCAACCCTTTTCAATTATCCTAATATTAAATAATTCTAAATATATCTTTATTGAAATGACAGCATTCATTTTTGTAAGATTCTGTAAGAGTAATGGTGGCACAGTGGTTAGAATGCGGTATTGCAGGCTGACTCTGCTCACTGCCAGGAGTTTGATCCAGACTGGCTCAAAGTTGACTCAGCCTTCCATCCTTCTGAGGTCAGTAAAATGAGGATCCAGATTGTTGGGGGCAATATGCTGACTCTTTAAACCACTCAAAGAGGGCTGTAAAGCACTATGAAGCAGTATATAAGTCTTTACTAGTGCTTTTATTTATAGCCAATTTATTCTGTAACAAGACAAATAATTTAGTTTGGAATAACAGAAAAATGAGAACATCTTGAAGGGGCAACAGATCTTATTTTGCATCAAGTAGTGATAATAAATGCAAAAAAGTGAAGTACCAAATTAAAACCTCACATTTTATTCCCCATTCATATATTTAATTCCTTAGAAATATGCTTCTAAGGTCCTGGCTTTGAATATATCTCTGGTATAATTTGATTCATTCAGCCAAATTATTTTAAGAATGAATTTAGTCCAGAAGATTGTTATCCATTCTGAGCAAAACAACCCCTCTTCAAAACTGATTAACTTACATCTTTAAGGGTATATTGAAAATGGCTTTACAATGGCTCAGTGTGATAAAAGATTAATGTGAAAAGGAGTAGTGTCAATTTAACTATTGTAAGGGACCACCAAAGCATGAGTCAGAAGCTCAATTGTTCTATACTTTTCTTTGCAGTTAATTTCTTCTGCAGCAAACAGACCTATTGCCCATAAAGCAGAAATGTTTTGCTAATTCCAGACAGTTTGGGTAACATTTATTTTTTTTAATATCTCTGTTGTTACTTTTAAGAGTGATTTATAAAAGCTTACCTTGGCTGTTTCAAAGAATACACTTTTTTCAATAAGTAATCTCTGTATCTTTCTGTTTGTCTTTAAGAGAAGCAGAGCAATAATATATAAGACAATTTGGAATAAGGGCAGTTCTTGACAAAAATAGCATACAGCCAAAAAACAAAAAAAAACAAAAACAAACCTGTGAACATCTATGTACTACTAAAACTCATGTTGCCATGATCTGTTATTTGGTGAAACTGGGAAACCATTTTTGAACCAAGGTACCTCAAATAAGCTAACATATACAACTTAGAGAATGTTTCCAAAATTTGGGACCCATAACTCCTGAGGGAATGAAAGTGGTGGCTACTTCAGTGCTATTGTTTGTTGATGTGGTCAGGAGATCTTTCTTTGAGTGTTCTGTAACAATTTCTGAGCCAGTCTCCTAATCCTTCACTCCCTCCACCACACAGCAGCAGCTGCTTACTTGCTTACTGGAAAGGGAAGGGAGGGGAAGATTTCCAATGTTCCCTGCCAGATTATCACAAGGAAACTTAATGGGGAAGCTGGTAGGAAGGTGGAAGTCACTCCTGCTCCCACTGCTTTTTTCCCTACCCTTGGTCCTTCTGTTTCTCTGAAGAAATATCTCTGAAATGATGCATGCTACTGATCTTACGTGCTCTTGCAGTAATTTAGGCCTCCATTCTCTGCAAACACACCGAAGGCCTGAAGCAAAGAAGCAGGCCAAATAACTGAAGCCTCACTAGATCTTCACAATATCCACATGCCCAGTGCCTGTGGAGACCTTGGGCAGGACAAATGTTGCAATGCTTCTGCGGTCATTCGTAAGGGTGAATAACTGCCATTGTGCTGCAACAGTCTTAACTTCGGGACTGTGTCTTATATACTTTGCGGGTGGGATCTGTTCTGTCCCAGCCTATGTACGTCCTTGTTACTTCACAAAGACAACCTCTCTTTTAACAGTAGACTGGAAAATAAACCCTTTTTTATTTGAGTTACAGACCTGATAATTGTCCCAGAAAACAAAAGCAACAGAACACTTTTCCAATGGAGACCTTGTCCAAAAGCAAAACGGAGTATGAGTCAAACAGGAAATAACTCACAGGAAAAATAAAAAAACCATGATCTCTTGATTCTGAAGTTTTTTGCAAATGGTTGCCTCCAGCAACTAGCCCTGCCCACACATTCCCTTTTTGTTACGCAGCCCCCAAGGCGTGGCTTCTCACTGCTTTCTCCTCTTCCCCTGGAGTCGCTCCATTGCCTCCCTCTGTCCTACTCGTGTGATCTGCCTACTTTTACAAGCGTCTCTGAGGTTTTCCAGCTGTGCTTCCTCCGAGTCCAACTCAGCTTCCCAGCACAGCTGGCTCTCAGCTTGATCACGAGTGGAAGGACCAGCCTCTTCATTAGTTTGTAAGTCCTGCAGCTCATCAGAGCCTCCCTCCAACTCTGATGGCTCTCCAGGCCCCTCCTCCTCTTCCTCCTCCTCCTCCTCTTCCTCCTCCTCCTCCTCCTCCTCCTCCTCCTCTGATTCCCCAGACTCGACTACTGGGATCACAGGATGGCACGGAATCACAACAGAATCATATCATACCTTCAAATGGTCGCTTGACTGAACTGTCAAGGATTATCTGTAATGGGATCTTTATTCAGCTATTCACCCTTAGGGCAATTTATTCTTGAACTGACATAAGAGAAGCACAATACTTTTATGTGGATAAAAATATTATAAATCACACAAGCTTTTGGATTTTCCAGAACTTTTCTTCAGATACATGTATAGCATCAAACAAACAAGGGGGGAAAATAGAAGATTTTAAGGCATTAAGAAAAAGATACAATTTGGAATTGTTATTAGAGATAGATGGGGAAATGTTATGCAGTGCTGTTCACATTTATATGGGATTAGATCCTATTAAATTTACGTCAAACTAAACATAAATAAGATTGGTCTGTTAATTGGGTTATGAGAAACTTGATGGAAAACTGATTTAAAGTGCTATCAAGAGCTGCTGGAACAAATGTCTTTAAAACCCTTGAGCCGGTAGTAATTCGGATCTCAACAACCAACTTGAGAAACATTCTGTTATTTGATAATTATTACATGCAAGGTGACAGTAGGACCATATTCACTTTCTGGTTTCTTTAATGCCATCATCACAATCTTATCACCTCACCTCATACAGTGAGCACTATATGAAGAGATAAGCAAATTTTATGCAAGTGGAGTTTTAATAATGTTGATTGAACAAGTTTCCAAAAATGGAGGATTGTGTGCCATAAAGCAAGATTGTCCTTCTGAATTTTCCAAGTGTGGAAATAGAAATTGGAACTGGGGGACACAGTGAAAGAGGCAGATTTCCATTAGCAAGCCCCCCTGCAGTTGTATTAATGTGAAAATAGCTCCTAAAACAGAAATGGGTGATTTTTCAGGTTGAGGAATGTTCTCCTTTGAAGCCACTGCATTGCACTTGTGCCAGAAGCACCAAGGAGTTTCTGGGTTAAAAGGATTAGCCAGTGAAATCACCACTTCCCGGTGGATGCCCTGTTGGAGGGTCCTTTCATGTCTCCAGCAGGAGCTTGAGCGGGGGACGGGAGCTCACTCTGCCCCATGGCAACACGGGCTTGAACGCAGGGTTGCTAACCTCCAACCCAACATTTTAACCATGTGAGCCATCATGCACCTATCTTTGAAGCCATAACAGTTGGCATTATTATGGATTCAGAGAGCCACAGAAGTATTGTGCAATGACATATGAGAATCTCTGGGAAAGGTCCAAAAGTACAGAAGATTTTAAAAGTGAATGTTCAATTGAAAATCAGAGACTTTCCTTTGGGGTTTAATGAACAAACAAATGGAAAAATCTTATGGAGCTTTGCTTTTACCTACCAGGAGTTGGCCTTTTATATGCACAAAGATGGAAGGATCTATAAATATCTGCAGTTGAAGGCTGGATGGTGAAGTTGATCAGTGAAGATGGTGAAATTGACATCTTTGATTTAATAAAAGACCGATTAATTCTGTTTCTAATTGGAAACCATTTTTTTTTTATTTTTTGGGGAGAAACTGGAAGAAATTAAATGTTGATTTTGGGATCTGATGATTAGAATTATATGTGATTATAGAAATAATGTGGATAAATGTTAATCTTAGGGCAACATTTTGATTTTTTTAAAAAAATCATATCTCTACTAATGGAAACTGGGTGTCATCCTTTCTCTATTTTCTGTACTTTGTATTTTCTTTTTCCACTTTGATCTTTCTTTCTTGATCTTTTTTCTTTCACAAACCCTTTTTTCTTGTCTGTTTATCTTTTAATTTAGTTTCTTGAAAATTATACAGTTTTTTTTCCAGGAAAGTTCCAAAATGATATGGGGCTTTGTGCCCTGTTTAGGTGATTGAACAAACATATTATGGCTATTCGTAGCTTGAACCAATTAAAAAGAAAAAATAATGCTGCCTCAAATCAATAGCTTTGCTGCCTAATTTCAATTTTATGATCTTGGGGTGCTTTGTGGACCCCAAAGTAGGAGATGGTAATTGCATGTAGCCTATGGATTGCCCATATTTGGAAAAGAGAACTACTGTATGAGGTTCATGGGCATTTGTTACAATAGCAATGTCACTTTATTTCAGTAAATGTTCACATCAGTTGTTACTCAGCATTTAGCCTGCAGAAAAACCATAGAAGATGCTTTAATACTTTGCAGTATTTTCAGTTAAATAGTGATGGTTTTACTATTTCCATCTTGTGTACTATTATTCTGAGCTAAGTTGTGAGCTATTTTTGGGAATTCATCCAATAAGAAATAAGTTTTCTCCATGGAATAAAAGAAAAGCCAGAAAAGAACAATGACTAAATACACTATTTTTCATTTGCTGGATGCTGGAATGTAGTTATGGGAAATGTGTTTTTATTATCCTCACTTTGGTGACCGGTATGCCCATGCTACAATGAGAAATGGTATCTTTAATTTATAATGGAAAACAGATATTAAAGAAATCAAATTGTAGCCCATAGTTAAACTAATTATCTGTATTTTATGTCATCAACTTGGAAGCATGAGAACTTCTATGTACAGAATGTATCAAGCTAGTTTCTAAATTATTGTTTTACAATGAGGTAATGCTAAAAGCTAAATTGAAATTCATTATCTACAAGTAAACATACAACTTTTTCTTCATTGTTTCCCAACCCATGTGTCTTCAGCATTGATTTGCTGCCCCTTTGTAGCTAATTATCTTTCTGGATCTTTTTATATATATAAAAAAATTCAATTCATTTAATTTACTACTGTGAGTATCCACCTAATTGCTTCAACTTCTTCAATAGATCATGAACATAGAATTTCTGCTAGTGATGAAAAAGCCAAGGAATCTTTAGGTTCATGAGAAAATAATTTCATAAGCCTAGGCAAATGCTACAAGCAGTGATGAAGGTAGCATAGATTTTGTCATCACAGAATGGAAAATGTATTAATTCCCTTGTTGTTCTTTGTAATAAACACCAAAAATCTAGCAATTTCCAACGGGAATTTTCTTTCCTGTACTCATGAATTACACATCCCAATTTACATCTTCACATCATTATTTTTCCTTCATTTAGTTCTTCATCATGCTGAGAAAGTCAATATCCAGGAAGAGAAAGGGGAAATTTTTTTGCCACAAAAGGAGAAAGGATACAGGAAGAAGAAAAGCAGCTACAAGCAATTTCTTCAATACTTTCGTGAGAAAAGATGACCATTTTAAATACTTGCAATGAGTCTTTTAGTTTGGCTTGCTTTGATGTGAGACTCAAATGCTACCTTCAGGTGCTCCATCCAATAAGTGAGGAGTGCTAAGAAGGCTTTGGAATCTCTATGTCATGGTTCCGACAGACAGAGATGAATAAAACAGAAGTCCGAGGCTTGAAAATTCCTCAAAGAACATGTTTATTAGTTACAAAGTATCGGCACGGTCAAGAGTGGAACCAAATCTGAATACACAAGTAACAATTTCCCAATACAAAGTTAAATGTTCCACCCATAAAAATATGCAAGCAACTACGTTCCCCAATATGATTATTTGGCGGGCTTTTTATGCAACACCCAGTCCCTAGTTTCGGGAGCAGCCTTGGTTCCCACGGGAGAAAATATTATTTTGACTAATGAAGCACCTGTCCAACTGCCTCCTTCTGTTCTATGTGGCAACCGAAAATGATAAGAAAAATGCCTGCAACCATGCTCATTTGTAGAGGTGACACTCTAGTTATAGAGGCAATTGTGACTGTGTCTCTTTATTATATCATCAGCATGATTAAGGAAGGAGAGATAAACTGCTTATTACTTCTCATGTGTTGGGCTGAAGATGTGAGGTTGGGACTAAATTCTCTTTGTGAAGAAGCTGAGATACTGTGTTTTATTTTTACGGTCTCATTTCTTTTGTAAGCCCTTTCTGGAGTGTGTATGTGTATATGAGTGAGGGAGAAACAGATTGAAGGAAGAGTAGGAGCAAGCTGAACTTATTCAGTGAACAATGTTAGCAGGGAACACAGGAGTTCACTCTGAAGAAAAAAGAATAGCAGACCAAAACCCACTGCTGGGTTACAGACTGTCCTAGAGCAGTTTTGTTTCAGTCACTTTATCATAAAACACAATCAAACAGACCACTTTGAAGCCAAGCTGATGGAAGAGATCAGAAGGCATATCTTTGAGCTGCAGGAGATGGTAGGGCTGAGATCTCTCGCTGTGGAGCCTGAATACACTGTCTATACCAAGTGCCACTATAGCACTATATAAATTTTGTAGAAAGGTCAATGTTGGTTACATGACAGTTCGCACTCCAGTATTTCAGTTTGTATCTGCTTAAACAAAATTTCATGAAATTATAATTTATGATTTGGGACTCTGTTTTTATCTTTAGGGTTTTTTTTTTCCTTTCAGACTTTGTATTTTCTATGTAATCCCATCTGAATGGTATTTTAATTTTGACATTATCCAGGGATTTAAGAAGTTTGCCTCTTACAGATATGTACTGTGGGAATGATTGCAATAAAAGTGTTTGGGCTTCTTGTACATCATTTCTACATAACCTTCAACATGATAAATGAGGATTTGAGGAGCATTAGTAATGTAGAGGGAATGGAATCTATTTCCTGGCTCTACAATCGTAATTAGGTCCTGATAGAGTAGTCTGTAACAAATTAGCCAGAAAGTTGTTTGTTTCCCTCCTCCTCCCCTGCTTTTTTTTTTTGAAAAAGCATGTCTATAGAAGAAAGGTTTGTAAATGGTCAATACGGAGCTTAAAATCAGAAATGCCAGTGAAGAACGTATATAATCTATGTCAGAAGAGATATCAGTCTGGGATGTGAACACAGTCACTCAGGCAGTGAGGAGAGAAAATCTGATCCCATCCATGGGCCCATTCTTCCGTTAGTAAATTTGTATCCATGGTTTTTTTTTGTGTTCCTAGAAATATAGAATTATGAATAGTTTTCATTTATAAAATAAAAGAAGAAGCTGCTCAAGTGTGAGGTATTTATTTCAAAACTTTCTTTCCATTCTGAAGACATGTTCACACAGGGTGGCAAAAATTAGTAGTTTTCTTCATTTTAAAATAAGGGAGCTTTGCCAATAGTTAGAAACTTGATGTTATTAAGTACCAATAGTCACTGTGAATGCATTAGCAGATGTAATGAAATATATGAATGACCTTGGGGAAAGAGAAGAGGAGATGCTACCTAGGAAAAAATCAGATGAGAGAGGCAGGAGCTCATAGGTCCTTAATTGTCAGAGAGAAAAAAAGACTTAGGAAAGAAGCACCTTAATGAATCAAGTAGTTAAAAGTGGAAGTAGAAAGTTTGTGCCTTCAGACTTTCAAAATTCCCTTAATGTAGCCTTACTTTTTTTTTTTTTTTTTAAATAGAATTGGTTCATCTTCTTGTATTTCCTGTCCGATTTACCTGGGAGGGCTGACGGTAGATGAACTAGCTATTGGAGTTTTCTCTTTTAATTGCAAATCTGTGATAACACCGATATGTAAATTCTGAAACACTTAAGAACACTTAAAATGCCTTCCTTTATAAGTTTGCTGGTGGCAAATAGTGAGCTAAGACATGTCTGGATGAACAGAGATGATTACTGTGGTTAAAGCCAAAGCATTGGTGAGTAGATTGGTCCCACAAAACCTGTCCAGATAAGGAGAGGAGATCTGCAATTTATACTCCAGATGGCTACTTCAGATGAAAATTACAAGTCACACAGTTTGCCACAGATTTAAATACCAGGAGACAAAGGGAACCATGATGCTGTCATCTATGGAGGAGCCTTTGTTGGTCTAGTGGTTAATACACCAGGCTAGAAAGCAGGAGACTGTGAGTTCAAGTCCAACCTTAGCCATGAAAGCCAGCTGATTGACTTTGGACCAGTCACTCTCTCTCAGACCAATTTCTTGTTGTTAGGTTGTTGTTGTCAGGAAAATAGAAGGAGGAAGGTTTGCTGGATATGTTCACAGCCTTGAGTTATTTGTAAAAATAATAAAGGCATGATACATGTAAATGAATAAAAAATAAAATTGTGTTGCTAACTCACTCCCTAATCACTTTTGGAAATTGCTATTCAACTACCTTAAGGGCATTAGAAAATCTCAAAATGACAAGGTTGAAAATCTATGTGGTAAATTTACTTTCATTCTTGAGTAAAAGAAATCACAAGCTTAGGAATTTAAAAATTAGAAATAAATTGCAAAAAACTAAGTATCTGATTTAAGAAATGAATTAAAGACCAGGCAAAGTTAGAACAATGCAACAGTATGAGTTTTGCTGCAATATTTTGAAAATAATTATATAAATGAACATCTCGTTCATGAGAACCAAATTGTTTTAGACTAACTTAAATCAAAACAGCAACTTGAGACATTATTTCAGAAACTGAACACTAGTGGGGACTACAGACTCCAAGCAGAAAAGTAAAATGGGAAAAAATCTCTTGTTAGTCAGCATTGGAACCTGCAAAATGACAGAAAACATTTTGACATTTGAAATATTCTACTTCAGGAGATTTTTGAAAAATGGGATAAAAAAATAGCAGCTTCAGTCTCATCAATGATGCATCCTTTAAAACATTAAAGAAGAAATTACTGATGTGAAAGAGAACTTTTTGGAAGATTTACAAGAGGTGGAACAAGTTTTGCCTGATGCAGAAATATCAGAACATAAAGAATTTGTAAGTATAGAAAAATGAATGAAAATTATGCACTATAAGTCAAAGAAAAGAACTGACCTGGTTAAAGATTTTTTTTATTAGACTTACAAAAGAAGTTTTATCCTGACAGTAGGTTTTAATACCCTACACTCATTGCAAATAATGAAACACAAATGTGTTTCAAGATCTTATTTGTAAGAATTTGGATTTCACACTTTCCCTCCTTTCCCCACCTCAGTCCAAAATAAACTTTTGCTTTAAGAGGCATTTTAAAGCTTGTTATGTTAAGAAAAAATATATGTAACCGAGCATAACCTGAGAAATGATAAGGGCCTTTTCCAGCTGCGTATCTAATCTGCATTTGTCTACCATTGTTATTAATACAGAACTGGATCCCTATTCAGAAGCTATAAAAATGGCAGCCTTGAGGAGGAAACATCACTGTTAACCTTCTTCATAGTGACTTCACTGTAACATCTGTTCATTCAACTTGGAAGATGGCAAGAGAGAAATCTTCTGATGGATTTTCTGAGGTTTCCATGCGAGTTAGGCTTGAATAATTGAACAAGAATTTAAACCATGTCAGAAGTTACTCCTCCCTCATTATCCAGTTCTTCCTTCCTCCAGCGTTTGATCTCCTCCGCATCTCCTAACTTTTTTCTCTAACCAGAATGCCAGTTGGCTTCTAGTCTTCATTACTCCTGCTTCGGGTTTTTTTCTTCTTTCCTCATATTTTTTTTCCCGCTCACATTAAACAAGATATATCATTCCTTCTTGGTTTTTCAAAGTGTAATCTTTCTTGGCTGTTTTTTCCACTTTAACTTACCTTTGCTTCTCAGTACTTGACTGTCTTATCTGTTGAGTAATGTTAAACATATAATAATTGGGATCATAATCTATCTCTAACCCACTCCAGTGAAGAAAAAACATTACCAACTCTACATAATGTGTCATCTCATCTTTTTCTTCTCCTTAAACATGGCTAATTCCCAGGGTAGATTCCTATGTTACCCCTACTTTGGTACTAGCCCTCTTCATAACCATTCTGTATGGGTCAATTTTTTCTTGTTATTTAGTATAACTTGCTGCTTTAAACACATTTATTCATTAATGCCTTCTTAGCTTCTGCTTATATCTGTGGGTTTTGAAATTCATATTTTGCCTGAATCTGCTTTTAGTGCAACTGGAATAGGAAGGAGAATGGGAGACTGTATGGTAGTAAATTTCTAAAGAAAGAGGAGAAGCTTTTATGAATTAGTGTTTGTGACAGTATATAGCTTCTTTTTCTGTCATTCAGGATAAGTATGAAAAAGTAATTGTACAGAGAACCTTCAATAATCTGTCACAGAAATACTAAGCATCCTAAAAAATCAATATATTCTATCTTTTCTCTGCAAATATTCATAACTTTGTATATGTGCTTTTCACTTTATCTCTAAATCCACTGCTTGCTGTCAAATTCTAGGATCAAATGATCTTTCTGGACAAAATGCCCCTTTACTTTTCCCAGGCTTCAAGCAAAGAGGCCGGTGATTTGACAGTTTTAACTTTTCAAACTTTGTTGTGATTCTGACTGAGACACACTTGATGTTCTGCTTGACGTTAAGAAAACAGCCATGTGACTCAGCTTCCTTCAATCGCTTCAGTTTTAGAATCTGTTTACTAAGAGATGGCATATAGAAGGTTGAAAAAAGGGTGGTTTCAATAGCAAGTTGTAAGGGTAAATTTAAGCTGACATGACAGCCATGGAATAAATAACAGCCCCCCCCCTCCAGTTCCTTATCATATTTTAAACACAGATCTGAATTGTGAGCCTTGAGTTCCAAAATTAAGTGTACATGTGATTCAGGCTACATTTGATTTTCCTGCTTTGAATCCAAGGCTGTAGGTCAAAGGATCACTGGATTCTACTTTTTGTAAAAGTATGTTTGGATGCTTAGAAATGTCACTGATATTCCCTGAAATAGAGCATTCCCTATCACTATATTTTGTTGTTGTTGTTCAGTTGCTAAGTCGTGTCTAATACTCCACAATCCCATAGACCATAGCATGCCAAGCTCCCCTGTCTTCCACTGTCTCCCAGAATTTGGACAGATTCGTGTTCATTGCATCAATGACACTATCTAACCAACTCATCCTCAGCCATCCCCTTCTCCTTTTGCCTTCAATCTTTCCCAACATTAGGGTCTTTCCCAATGAGTCATCTGTTCTCATTAGGTGGCCAAAGCATTTGATCTTCAATATCTGTCTTTCCAAAGAACAGCCAGGGTTGATTTCCATTAGGAATTTCTATATGTACTGCTATATAGAGTAGACATATGGCATATTTATACTATACATACTTGCACTTACTTCTAGCTGAATTAAAAAGTGCTACCAAAGATCCATTTTAATTTGATGGGATTAGCAATAATAATAACAATATGCACATGGAACTGTAACCAATGTAATTGTAATCATCATTAATACAAAAATGGTGAGATCATTTTTTTAAAAAAAGTTATTTTTAAGATCTGATTAAAAAACTGAAATTAAACAACATTTCTGCTCACTTTTAGGATAGAAGAGAAAAAGAAGGGAACTCACTATTTTGATTTTTAGAATTTCAGATAAATAGTCTCATCTGAATGAGTGGTGATATCTGATGAGTTGTGTGTCACGACACAAACTCCAACACTTACATTTTTGTGTGCAATTTTGTGACTCATGCACTGATGTGTTGGCATTATTGTCATTAATAACGGACACCTTGTTCAGATGATTCTGGTACTATTTAATAATCTGCAGCATAGGAAGCTGTGTGGGGGAATGCAAAACCATAATGCTCCTTGTTTTTAGAAACTTGGGAGTTTTTTTTTTTCCTGCAAGAAGTTTTGCTCTTTTTACATATATGCTGTGCATAGGAAACTAATGGCACTGGGCCGCTTTAATGAGATTTCCAACACTGTAGAATATTTGAAAATGTTGCTCCTAGTGCTATGTTTAATGAGAATTGATCTCCACACTCATATAAGAAAGATGAGTGAAATAAGAGATCGTTGTCATCACATTATTTTATGATGTAAGTCACAGCTGGAAGTTTGAAGGGAAATTTTTGTTCTTTAACTGATGCTTCTACCCCAAGTTTTGAAGAATTTTATTTATCACTCATTGGGTGATGAATATATCTATTCTTCTGCTAATATTAGACCAGCAGTGATAAGACAATAATCTGTCCCAAATCTAGTACCAATTACCAGTTTTAGCAATATAGATAAACTAGCTCCTGTGCAAACATTGTTTGCAGCTAAATGAGAAAAGAAAATTAAACTGTCCTACTGTTTTAGTACTAAAAAAGTATATCTTGCATTAAATCAGTTCACACTGTGTTTTCTTATTGTACTGAAGCAGATTGCTGCAATCAGAATTTGTGTGGCAACAAAAGCTTAAATTGTGCTAATTACATTGAATGAATAGACTGAAGACATACATACATATATACATATACATGCATAAAAAGAATGAAATCCAACAGGATATCTTGGCCTGAATGCCAATCAATTACATTTTTATAAGAGGATAAGAACTATTTCCCACTTGGGTTTTATGTTTAGTATACTGTATGTAAATCACATAAGTTCAAGTATTCATTTTCAAGACAGTGTGAATACTGTCACAAAATCTTTTTTGTACTGTTAAAGATGATATTCATATAGTAAGAGTTTATACTTCAAGACAGAAACTGTACAATATAGATCTAAATACACACCTATACCCACACTCTTTTGTTGCTTAGCAATATCCACTTTTTCATCCAAAACAAACAACAAGCCGCAAAATACAATTTCAATTCTGGTAAACCCAATCCTCCCTTTTTCCTTTGCATCATGTAACACTTTGTATTTATTTTATAGGTTTTTTTTCTTGCTATACAAAATTAGGTATATCTTTTTGCTATTGCTTGGATGGGACTTGAGTTGCCAAAACTGGTATTGTCTGCAACAAAAACATCATTCTTGGCAAAACATTCATTTTTATCACAGAGATTCTCCCCAAAAGTAGTTAATTTTAATTTCTTTCATTTTAAGATTTCCATCTTATTTTTGTTCCAGGTCTTAATATAATTATGTTGAAATAATATGTAATTCATATTTGCCATAATAATACCCAAGTATTTTACTTTTTTCTAGTCTTAAAACCAGTTTTCTCCATCAATTCTATTTGATCTTCTATTTTATTAACATTGTCTTCTGATTATTAATCTTATAACCTGTTAGTATACCAAAGTCCTTTAGTTTTCCCACCAATGTTTCTTTCTTAAATTTCTTGATTTATCTTAAAACAGAAAGCCAATCACAATAGGGATTCACTGATAGGATTAAGCAACTATTTTGCCAGTCTGGTTTTTGATCCCTTGAGAATAGGTAAAAAGCACTTTAATTTGGTAGTGGGGAAAAGCCATTATCCCCAGCCAAATTCCAGATATACAGTAATTACAGTGCATATTTGTTTTAAGTGATCTATAGATTTTTTTTAATCTCTCCCCACCCATACATTTTGCAAACTTGATCAGAGATTATACAAAATTCACAGTCATAGTTCTTTTCTCAAATAGTTAATTTTTACTTTTACTTCTTCCTAGGTTTAACATAATATTTCTCAGCCTTACCTATGTGACTCATTCCTTGCTGTCTTTCTTTAAACAGTGATTCACAACTAAGATTTCTGATATCTATTTGAATCCCATAAAAAGAAAAAAATAATGACCACTGAGGTCAAAGCAGGTCATATCTTAGCCAAATGTTGGCAACCACATGGATAGATTAGAAACAGCCATCTCACAAAACTGCTAGGAAGAAAGAAAAAATGGCAAAGAGCAGCTGTGTCAATATTTGATTAAGCTGTTGGCATCTATCAATCATAGTGCAATGATGGCAATACAAAAATGTTAAACGGAATTGGTTATTAATATATTATTCCCTATTATTAGTAAGATATTAACTGCTGCAGCATAATATCTGTACATTGTTAAATGGAAAGTAATCATATGTTTGAGTCTTATATTTAAAGACAAGCTCTATGAGATAATAAGTTCTTGAATATTGTAACAAAGTTTAGTACTATTTAAACCCCAAAACTATGACTTAATTATGCTATGGAATCTAATAAAGGCTAACTACTACACTCTGACTAATATTAATAATATTTGTAATGTGATGTGTCTGTGTATTTTTCATGTTAATTAACATAACATAGGTTAAAAGATTCTTAACTGCTCCTTATCAGCAAACCAAGTCCTATCTCCAGTCAGGAGGTTTATTTATTTTTTTAGTATTCTATTGTTTTATCAATAAAAATGTTTTTAAATAAAGGAAGTCAAAGTACCTCATCAGAGTTCAAGAAGTCAGAAAGGCAATACAAAAGGTCATAAGCTGTTTAATAATGACCTTTGCACTGCCTCCACATGTATATTTTTCTTTCATTTGTTATTTTTTCCTTTGATGTTTTATTAGCAGAATAGGAATTAGCATTAGAGATGCCATAAAAATGTAAATAAATTGCTGTTTATTACTTATAGATTCTTCCCAACTTCTCAAATACTATTTAAGTTATATCTGCTTGTGCATCATTGGATAAGTAATAAAATTCTTGTTTAGATATAACTTTATTCCAATGCAATGAACATAATTTGGGCAAACAGTGGAGGACAGGAAAGCTTGGCATGCTATAGTACAGGGATTGCAAAGAGTCAGACATGACTTAGTGACTGAACAACAAAAAACTTTAGTTCTTGGCATTACTTCCATCAGTTCAAAATATGAAATTAATTAGGTTGAAACTCACACTTTCCTTTTTAGGACCCTATAATACCTAACTATGCCATAATTTATTTAATAAACCATAATTAGCTGGATTTACACAATTCTTAAAGCAAAACTAGGCAAACCACATAAATACTTAGTAGGGTATATGAAACCTGCCATTGAGATAGATCCAGATTAGGTAAATGCAATGTGTGTTATATTCCAAAGAGTAATATGAATTATTCACGTTTCAATCTAATATATTATATTGTGGTGGATCCAGGCCATTGGATTTAATCTTGTACAGTAATGATTTTTTTTGTATGGATTGAGATGCAACTAAAATTAAGAAGATTCAGCTATGTGAAGGCTTCAGACACATCTCTGAAAGTTTTGATATCTTGTACAGGATGATTGTGGCTGGCTCTACCCAAGAAAAAAATATGTATAAACTTTATGTGGAGGTGCAAGAAACTAGGTTTAATCATCGTAACTTCAATTTCTGAACTATTCTGAACTATTGATAGTTGTTTTAGAGGAGACATTTTATACTGAGAATGATGATAAATTATTTATAGACTTAAAAGCAAATGCTAGGTTTTTCATAACTTCTTGCATAGAATCACATTTTACATTGAATCAGTATAGATAGATAGATAGATAGATAGATAGATAGATAGATAGATAGATAGATAGATAGATAGATAGATAGATAGATAGATAGATAGATAGATAGATAGATAGATAGATAGATAGATAGGCAGGCAGGCAGGCAGGCAGGCAGGCAGGCAGGCAGGCAGAACAATCTATGCATGCTAGTTGAATTCTGCCCTCTTACAGGATAACTTTATTTTATTTTATTTTTTTAGATTTATACATGGACATCAAATTATTTTAATATTATTAGCCTAATAAGCAAATTCAAGTTACTATTTGCCCACAGAGTTGTAATAAAGTGTGAACAATGGACAGCATATCAAGTTATATGCATTTTCATTTATGTGTACTTTACAAGTGCCTCTTTCCTTACATGTCTTCCTTTCCCTATATGTTCCAAGCATCTGAATTTTATTTTGTTCCATTTAGAAACAGAGCTGATGTGAATAGCCCACTGGGGAACTCAGTAAAAAAATCTTGTTTATTCCATCCATATGGTTTCATTGTAATTATTACAAGCAAAGCCTGCTAAAAGGATTTTTTTGTTGTTGAGGTGGAGATGAGAAATTTTTTTAAACAAAATTGTGACAATGATGTACTTACATAGGATCAAAGGCTTTTTAATAAACTTAGCAATCATGGGATAAGAGGATCTGTCCTTTTATAGATTGCTAACTCGTTAAAAACAGAAAGCAAAGAGAAGGAATGAATGGATAATTTCCTCAGTGAATGGAAGTATGAAAAAAAATCCCTCAAGGATTTATGTTGGTTCTAGTACTTTTTAACTAGTTCATAAATGATCTTGACACAGGATAAGCAGTGAGCTGATCGAATTTGTGGATGATGCAAATATATTCAAGGTGGTAAAAAGCAAAGTGGGATTTTGAGTAGATCCAGAAGGATTTTTTTTTTTAAAACACCCAGGTGAATGGTCAACCAAATGGTAAATGAGCTTCGGTTTAAATAAGTGTAAAGTCATATACATTAGAGTAAGACATCCTAACTTCACATATGCATGAATAGATTCTCACCAGTCTGTTAACTAATCTGAAAAAAACAGTTGGGATCACAGTATATAGCTGAACGAATGAAGGCAAATATATGTGTCTGCACGATAATGTTGCAGGATCCAATCTGAGTCAGTCATCTGGACCAGAAGTTTAGTCTTCCAAACTTTCAGATTTGTGCTGGAGCCCATGCTCAGGGAACTTGTCTCTCATCAGAACGTCTCTCACCACAACTTTTCTCTCACCATAATCTCACATTCTAGTGAGAGAGAAGTTCCCTGAGGATGGGCTCCAGCACGAATCCAAAAGCTTGGAAAACTAAACCTCTGCTCCTGGTGACCAACCGAGGGGGTGAGACATCTTCCTCATTGGAAAGTCCAGAATGCTTATAAATTTAGATTAGAAAAACAGGGTAACTAACATGTAAGAAAATCATGCAGGCTGGAATATAAATGCAAGCAAGCAAGCAATAAATAACTAAATAAATAAATATGCAGACTGAATAGCAGATCTATGAAGTTGACTCCTTTATTGATTCCTTTATTTATTTTTCAACAGATTTCTTCCTTCACCAACTTCCTGAAACAAAGTACATGCTTACAGTATGGGTATTCTAGTACAGAGCATCAATATTTAAATCTTTTGAAAGTACATATAACTTTGAGTGCATACATATTGTTAAATATTTGTGTTTAAATATACGGCTAAGCTTTTATCTATTTTACACCTCTTTTGCATTTTTATTTTATTGATCTACTGATAGTTCAGCCTTAATTTACCAATACAGAGGATTCACCGAATGATGGGAAGTTCATGACTGATCTCAAATAACAACATCAGCAGCATACTTAGAGGATACATTAAAGTGGGCAACTCTTGGACAACTGCAGACTCTCAAAACACCATCTGGCATCTCCTAGTTTAATTCTTCATGCAAGAAACTTATCTGAGAATCTCAGAAGGGGCAATGTAATTGTATGTAATTGTATATCTGTGCACATAAATGGACAAAAGACTTTAGAAACCTCTTGTCATACCTAAAATTGGGAGGAGGAGAAGTGAAGTAGGAAGTAGCATATAAAAGCATTTGCTCTATGACAACAGAAAATAAAAGTAGGTTCAAACAATTAATTATTAATATATTGCCATCTAGAGGGACATATGAAACATTCTTCTATGTAGCTGCCCCTGCCCTGTGGAACATCCTTCCCCCAAAGATCTGCCAGCCCCCCACCCTCCTCACTTCTGGAAAGCTTTAAAGATATGACTCTTTCCACAAGTGTTGAGATAAGAGGAAACTGGAACCCAACAAGATGGTATCTTGATGTTTGGGAGAGTGTTGTTGAGGGACATTATGAGTTGTTGTTATAATAGGTTTTTTATTGTTTTTATTGTTTTGTGTGCCAA
Organism: Protobothrops mucrosquamatus; assembly: GCF_001527695.2. Taxonomy (NCBI): domain Eukaryota; kingdom Metazoa; phylum Chordata; class Lepidosauria; order Squamata; family Viperidae; genus Protobothrops; species Protobothrops mucrosquamatus. The sequence continues at coordinate 115,691 of NW_015388221.1, read as the reverse complement.
GTAGAATTGTGATTACCCCAGTGGCAACTTTGTAAGACAAACAAGCAAGCAAACAAACACATTGAACTGGTGCCCTGCCTTTCCCATCAAAAGAACTTAAGACAGGTTGCAATAAAGCGTGCATTCTAAAACTCTACCAAGTTTCAATACAGCTTCAGTGTCACTTTCACAAGACTTTGGTTTCATAAATCTCAGAAGGAAAATTCATCCCAAAGAGTTGATGTGCTGCAAAGGAATTAAATACAGAACCCATAAGGAAGTGTTGTAGTGTAAGGGGCTTGTCTCCCATTAGTTTCTCCACCACCCAGTTGTCTAGAAATGCACTCAGTGGTGGGATTCAAATATGTGAACAACTGGTTCTCTGTGTGGATGCCGCTTTCGGAAGTCCATTCTGGGCCTGGGCAACAAAAAATTAGCTACCAGTTCTGTCAAACTGGTGCGAACTGGCTGAATCCCACCACTGAATGCATTCCTATGTTTTTCATAAACTTACTATATTAGTCTTCAACAGTCCTTAAGGTTTCATCTAGCCGGTTACCTTCTAACATTTCTTAATACTTCTACAAACTCTGGTTGCTCCTTCCTGTTCCACTTTCCAGCTCAGTCTTGTACAAAGAAACCCTTAAAGTATGAATTTGCTACTAATCCATGATTTACCTCAGACAAAACTCTTGAACTCCATTGAGTAAAGTTAGGAATGCTTCATTATAATACATGGCAAGAAATAAAGAGTAAGCAAAGGATTTTCAAAATGGCTTTTATTACTTACTCAGTATGAAAGAGTTGCCTTATTGTTTTAAGTAAGAGGTTCCATTGGTTTTAAATCTTAGTATGATTGTGCCTGGATAAAATTATTCCTTCCTTGATGCCATTGATGATCCTTGGGAATAGCTCATTAACACGTCTGTCTAGTTTCCTGTAAGTGTGATTTTTTTATTTATTTGGGGTTTTTTTAAAGCTATTTCTTATTTCCTCTGACTCTGTCATCTTTACCTATTGTCGTCATCATCAGTTCTTATTCTGTTTATAGCAAGTGTAGAGAACAGAATAAAATAGACTATGTCATTTAAAGCTAAAACTTAAAGAGTGATGAAGCATAAAAGAAGCACAGCAGATTGAGTTTTTCTGCCTGGATAAGAATTATAAATTTTACCATATGATTAGAAGCTAGCAAAAGAAAAAAAATACCTCATGCTGTGTCACCTACTTAGATCCCAGGTGTTTATAACAAAATAGAAATCTTCTGATTCATGATGCCTGGATACAGTATTTTTTCAGTTTTTAATGCAAAAATAGTAAATTCTCCCTCTCTGCTTCCCAAACCTGAACTGGAACAGACAATGAATCACTTAAGAAGGACTTGATAATTTGATGAAAATGAATGATCCATATTAAGTCTTCAAGATGGCGGAAGTTGTTAAATTTATATTCTGCTCCAATTTTTTTCTCAATGAGAATGATGTGGGGTTGGTAGATTTATTAACTGGACCAAAATAATTCAGTGATTTTCCCTGGTTAATCTCCTAGGCATAGTCCAGTACCCTAACCACAAAAACATACTGGCTCTCAGACATAGTTTAAAATTTCAAATGATGCCTGGACTTTTTCTTATTTTTGAATCTGAATTCAAATAGAAAATGAAGTTCAATGCATCTGGATACAGTTCAGTTACATATATATATATATATATATATATATATATATATATATATATATATATATATATATATATATATATATATATATATATATATATATTATTTACTATATATATATATATATATATATATATATATATTCGGGTCTTTTCCCGTGTAAGATTGACAGTATCTTGGCGACATTTTGACGAGGTCCCACTCGTCATCTTCAGGCTGGGGTCTTCAGCTTCGTGCTTGNTAAATACATTACATTTTAAATCTGAAGCAGCCTAAGGAGCAAAATGACAGAGCAGGATTCCATGCTTCTTTTGTAAGAGTGCAAAAGTCAATAATTTTCTATAAGGCCAAACCACGCAATAAAAGGCTTTAGAAGTCGGGGAACTAGGTGAGTGATAATGACCTTGGCTCAAACAATAATAATAAAATATGCTTACAAATTTGCCACATTGTCAAGTATCAATCCCAGAGTTATGTGTGTGATAAATGTGCTTTGGAAACATTGCATCAGACTTTATCTGGGCCCCCAAACCTCCTTGCTCTGTTTTTCCTTAGATTTCTGCATGAACCTGAAAAAAAAAGTTGCAGATGCTTTAAGTCAACTCATGTGACCCTTAAAACAGCTGGATTTTTTTTTTATCCAGGCATGCACAATAGAAGCTGCTTCAATTAATAGCAAACTGATGCATGTATTTTAGATCTCCCCACTCTGGGGAACATGTAAAGATGAACTGTAACCACTTTTGAATGCTCACTGACCTCCCTGCAACAGGAAACTGCAGGAGTCAGACATACATTTATAATTGTATTCATCCAAAATTGCCAGTATTAATTACATCGTGTACTGTTTAACAGAGGAATTTCCAACAAAACTGTAATTTTTCTCCAGAACTGTCCTCACGGGATCTCTGAAATGAAAAGAGGAAATTATTGTAATAATCCTCTGAGCCCTGACAGAATCAGCAGTCTGAGAAAACTTGTCTCTAGAACAAAGATTGACAAACTAGGGCATATGGACCAAATCCAGTCCACTGCCTGGTTTAGCCCATGAGCTGAGAATGGATGGGTAGATAGGAAGCAGGTCAACTCTGCTGCCTCATCTCAGTACTCAAAGACCTCTTTGCTGGCAGACCAGTGACACCTAATGTGCTTGTTGGCCTGCAGACCTGACAGCCATACATGCAAAGACAGAAGAGAGGCAAGATCTTACCCTTTATAGAAAAAGACCTCTGATCTGGTCTGCAAAAAAAAAAAAAAAAAAATGACAACAATTTTCAGCTGCCACCTAGCTGTCATCCATAGTTTTGCAGCCGAAATCTTTAGCCTTATCTAAAGTAAAATGACTAATTTGACAAGGAAGTGTATTTATGCCTTTCAACTGGGAGAGAGTTAAAAAAGAGAGAGAGAGAGATGAGGAAAAAAACATTATAGAGTTAACTTATTCAGTTACAGGATAGGATTAATACCAGACAAGTTTTTCATTTAACACTGGAATCCATCCAATTCTTGTTATTAAGACTCTTCTTGCCTCTGGCTATGTAGGCTAAGCTGAGTCAAGCTATCATTACAATGGGAAATGCTACTGATATTATAGCAATCTGTATATTTCTGATTATATTGCAATAGCTCCAAATGTATTTGCATTCCTCTTCAGGCCTTTCTTAGCAATGTCGGGAAATTTGGGCCTTATGAATCTAATCAAGGTGCTTCATAAGGCCTTTGCTAATTGGTTCTGATTATTTCTGCTGAACATAAAATAAATTGTCTGGCATACAGAATCAGGATCATTTGTAAGGTTGCAGCATAAGCAATTTATTAAAGCCTGTAGACAGGAGTCTAGTCTACTGATGGTTAGCACTAACGTGGTGCTAAATAAGGGCCAAAAGAATTCAAGGGGGACTAGACTTGGATCTCTTGTAGCAATGTAAGGACTCTAAACTAATGACACATTTAATTCCACCCTCCAGCTCTATCTGCTCTTCACTGAATTTGTTCTCTGGAGGTATGACTGCCTTTCTCCTCTTCTGGATGCCCCAGAAGGGCAGTTCCTAACCAATTATGCAGATTTTTCACACTAGAAACAGAGTGCTAAATCTCTGTACCACAGCCTTTCTTCCACTGCTGGTGACTCTCTAGTTGTCCCTGTTTTCATCCATTTCGGTCCCCTCTGATTAGTTTCTGTGAGCATGAAGGGGGCAAAGGTAGGGTAAGTATGTGGGAGTTGTTGGTAGCCTGCAATGGCTAGATCGAGCTTGGATCTCTTACAAACATGTGTCTACAATTATGCAAAGCTGGTAATTTTGGTCTAATCCACAGAACTCCTTACCTGGTGAGTTCATTAACAATTTGGTCATTCAGATCCTTCCAGAACTCAGCCATCAGAGCTATTTCATTCCCATCCAAATCTGTTGTGATTAATTTGCATTCCTCTATATATTGCTGGACTCTTCTACTGCCTTGTAGAAGTTCTTTAATCTGGCGAATCACTGTAATTTCCTGTATGGAGTCCCAAAAGTGTTCTCTGAAGTTTGCCATGAAGATCTGATAGTTATCAATAATAGGGTTATTGTGTTTGATTATGGGGAGTGCCTATTGTGCCACTGAGGCTATTAGGAGACCAAATATGAAGAAGACTTATGACTGGTGGGTTGGGAATTCTGCTGTTTGTCAGGTGCTGACAAACAAGTCTCACTGAGCAATGAAGATTTCATTTTTTCTGATTCACTTACAAACCTCTTGGGTAAATAGCCACAAGTTTGTTTCTTTCTTTCTTTCTTTCTTTCTTTCTTTCTTTCTTTCTTTCTTTCTTTCTTTCTTTCTTTCTTTCTTTCTTTCTTTCTTTCTTTCCTTCCTTCCTTCCTTCCTTCCTTCATCTGATGAAAAATGTTGAGAGTGTTGACTATATTAAATGTCAGGCACATAGAATCAGGACCATTTATAAGGCTGCAGCATAAACGATTTATTGAAGCCTATACACAAGAGTCTAGTCAATTGACAGCACTAAATGGATACTAGAAAAGGGTAAGTGGAATTCACCATTTACCATTTGCCAAGGGGGATGGGCTTAGATCTCTTGTGACAATGCAAGGACTCCAAACTGATGGCATGTTTTACTCTGCTCTCCAATTCTGCTTGCTCTTCTATAGAAATTGTACCTTCCCCCAACTGGGTCACAATGGGGGAATTTCCTATGTTCATTCTATTAGCAAGTTGCTCAATGAAAAGACTTTTCCATTAAAAGATAAAGCTCATAATGGGATTTGGGAGTAATAAAAGTGGAGCTAAGAGTAGAAAATTCTGAAGAGATGTTTTTTAAAAATGTAAAGTTAAAATGATTTGGGTTATTTGTTATGCTTTTGGGGTGTGTCTTTTTTCCTTTCCTTAGTAGAAATGATGACAGGATTAAATGTATATTTACAGGTACTACAGATTAAAAGCTAGGGAATGCTTAATGCTTAAGAATTGAGTTATTTTGAGAAAATGCAAAAAACTAACAGCATGATTGCAACCGTAGCCTTGCAATATGCCAAGAAATAATTCATTTCTGTTGTGTGTGTTCAGAAGCATCTGAATTTACTATTATAAATCATTTCCATATGAGGAATTTTTGTTTGAGTAGTGGTAAGCAAGGCTTTCAACAGACATAAATGCAAGCTTCAATATAAATTAGAGGGGTAGCAGCAGTCTGAAAAAAAAGCCAGAATCAGTACAGACAGCATTGGTTTGGGCACTCTGTTATCCCATAGATGTTTGGAATCACAGCTTCAATATTCAATATTACTTAAACATTGTCTACACAATCCAGCACTTGTGGATAATATAGACCAGAACAATGGAGGACATCTTCTCTCCATTTCTATGAATAACACTTGAAATGGTGTGAGCATGTAGCATAAATTGAGTAGAGTGTCCTCATGGTGCTGTTCGTGGAATAAGGAATTATATAGTTCATTAATAATCTGAGTGCTCAGTGCTATCCTTATTGGCTGTTCATCTTGAATATGTGCCTTGTAAAGCTATGTGCAAAATATTCAACTTTACCGAAAAATGCAGCTTTACACTAATACTTACATATGCACGATAGATTTGCAACAGCAAAGCCTCTTTCTGAAAATTGCTAAGAACGGCACAAAGCCAATTTTCTCTTCATTCACTTTTAATAGTTGTGAGTCACTTACCTGCCATAGACACTTAAAGTAGTTTAGTATGAAGTAATCCAGTTTAAATACCGATTAAAAATAGGTGACACCATAACAAATCTCAACCCACCACTGGTTTTTTTTTTAAAGTGTAATCTCATTTGTGAATTGAATCATGTATATATGCCCCTTGGGAAATTCAAATTATGCAAAATTTGTCACATTATGAGAGTGAGTCCCATTTGCATACACTGAGGAGGGACAGAAGGTTTTGGAGACCTAGCTGCCATTTATGTCACTTTTTTTTTAACCCAGAAAAGGATAAAAACTCATAGTTCCCTCCTTCCCCTCATGTAAGCAGAAAAGGCACATGGTACTTGCATTGCTGAATGAACTTTTGTCCTCTCTTTAGACTGATTGGTCTCCAGTCAAGATTAGCTTTCATTCATGATGTCTTTGGGGTTTGCTTTAACCTGAGGTTAATGGGAGAGAATGTTTCCTTGTGATTATTTAACTGTATTATGATTAAATGATGGGATGCACTGGGATTATTGAGGGTGATATACATCTCCTCAATCTTCTTTAAGATAATTTAGTTGCCTATTGGAAAAGTAGAGATTCTAACAACCGTAGCTAGGCAAAATGGTATCTAGTGGTCAAGAGATACTGATCAGATCATCTGCTTCAAGCTTACTGGCTTGAAATGGCTTCATTTCCCGATATGCATATTTCTTTATGCCTAGCCACTTCTTGATTTGAGCAGCTGTATTGGGTCTGAAAGTTAGACTATGGGCAACCTATAGGTGATGGATATAATGGAGGAGAAAAGTTGAGGTAACTAATCACCTCCATGCTTGAGATAACTGTCAGCTTTGGGGAATAGGGAAATGCTCTGATCGTTCCTTTATGGAGGCCAGAGATATACCCTGCATCCTATGTAATTCTACCAATGCAATTGTAGTCTCATTCTCCTACCTGTTTTGTATCATATAAAATTGCATTGAATCTTCATTCTAGATATATGGAGAAGATAAAATTCATGTACAGGCTAAAACAAAATATAAGACATCTTAAATACATTCAAATCCTATTAAAGCATAATTTCCAAACATAGCACACACATTCTGTTAAACTATGGTTTAGCAGGCCATAGTGGCTTATTTTACAGCTAAGTAATAAAATTAGAGCTCCCTGATATACTAAACTAAAATGAAATGAACCATATTATAGCTTGGCATTATAGCTATTGAGCTTATGTTATAGATTACAGAACATAAAAAGAAGCTTAAACAAAATGCTTTATAATTTGCAAAATGAATTTGCTCTTCTTGCTTCTTGTTCACTCAGTGTCTTCATCAAATGTAAGATAAATTAATGCAATGAATTTCTTGAGGTATGAGGCACTTACATGCACTGCATGAATTTGCAAAGCTAGTTATAAAAGGGACTCATCTGATGGGAGATATATAGTATGTATACTGTACATGCATACTTCTAAGAAGTGTTTTTTTCAAGACTTATTTGTTGGAGGGTTTTTTTAAATGCATAAACCTCAGATTGGTACAAAAACCAGACTTCTAGAGTTCCATTGATAAGAGGCTGTAGATAGGAGTATCACTGTAGGAAAACTAATGTGCAAAAGAAAGGGCAAAGAATTTCAGGTAATTAAATGGAAACTCATGGGTCCCCTTGACTTCATCAAAATATTTTGTGAAATATCTGGCAGCAGTGTGGAAACGTTCCATGAGATGCATATAAATTATAGGACAAAACATGTTGCACATCAAATCTGTCCCCTGAAGCAACTGCCATGTGGCAGCTACTCTAGTTGGCTTTTATCCATGTGGCCAGGCAGAACAGTGTTACTAATATGCTAAAGGTTATTTCAATATAATTGGGTTGAAGGAAGGAGGAGAAGGAAGGAGAGGAAAGGGAAAAAGAAAAGGAGGGAGAGAGAGGAGCTTGTGAATTTGTCATATTTATTTGGTAATTCAATTTGGGGTAGCATGAGTAAGGAAGAAAATAAAACCAAAACATAAAAATACCTGATGGCCTTCAACCTATCCGCAAAGACTTGGCAAGAGTGTGTTTCAAAGCAGAGGCTAATATAATGTAACTTTTTATTATACTGTCTTCCCCTAAAGACAATTTGGCAAAAGAGTCATATTGAAAAACTACATTTCTATCACAATGAAATTAGACACATTTCATCTTTTCATAAAGGTCTAATGTGTCTGAAAATTTCATTTCATTTTACTGGAAAAATAGAAAGGTTACAGCTCTTGGTACTTTCCCTGTGCTATATTATGAGAGAACAGTTCTACGAATATATTCTACATCTTGGCCACGAGAAGATTAGGACTATCTCTGCAGTGACTGGATTATGTTCTTGGCTACAGATTGGATGGGTCTTGCACATGGAGATTTAAAGCAGGTCTGCATTTTCAAAGCAGTTCTTGACTTAGGATCATGCCCTTCTGACTCGTCCCATGAATGGTCAGAGGAGAAGTTCCACATGAATCAGATTTCAATTGAAAAACTTATCCTGGAGAGTTCTGCTATTCGATAATGAGATTGCTTATGTTTTGTTTTGAAATATCAAGTTAAAGATAGTGGCTTTGTTAAAAGAATATTCACATTAAATAGAGTTTATAAATAACTTATCACTTCCTGTGAATTAACTAGACTTATTTTGAATGAAGAAAAGAGATTTTGCTGCTTTTTTAAAAAAAAATAAATCAAAGATTATGTTAATTTTAATACAAAAATTGGAGTTGTTCTGAATGTCTTTTGTTAGTAAAATCCACTAAATAACAGTGGAGAAACAGCAGCTATTATACTGCATTTCTGGATGAGATGGAGGCAGCAGCTGTATAGGAACCATTTATGTGTGACTAGTTTACAGTTCTTAGTAGAATATTTCAACATCCAGTCATAGATAGAGAAGCCAACTATATGGACACTTTTCAAGAATCAACTACATCCAGGAGAAGCTGATTGTATGCCATTCCAAGCAAACAAACAAACTTTGTCACCTGGTCCACTTACTTCAGTCAGAGTGCATGTCAAAGAATGGAGAAGAAGGATACCTAAATGTATCCTGCAATATTTAATTGCTCCAGCTAAACTTGTCAGCCTCAGGAGACACCAAGCCTAGAATCACATTAAGCTGATCAAACATAGACACCACCTGGACAGCTGGAGCAATTAGATGAGGATGACCATAAGCCCCGTTAGTCTTGCATCCAGCAAGTTGAGAAGAGAGCAGAGATTTTCCATGAGGCTGTATCAATATCCAGCTGGAGAATCCAAATAAAACTCCAGGTTCATTCCGTTTCCAAAATTATTACTGTTTATTAAATATACTGCATGGTTTTGTCAAAGTAAAACTAACTCTGAAGTTCCAACATCAATTCATAGACTTAAACAATAATTTTCCCAACCAAACCCCCAACGTCTTACATAATTCATATCAACAAGTTCACTTTGTTATAGGAATCTGCTTCTTCAAATTCACACCTGTTCTGGTGTACTTGACAAAGCTTCAGGCTCTCACAGTCTTCAGCTGAATCAAAGAGGTTTTGTTTCTCCATTTAACCCACTTGAAAGTAACATCTCCCCCTTCCCCCTTAATCTAAAGGCAAGATGAAATGCAGAGGCACATAGCTGCAAAAGTTTCATCCTTGATAGGCTGCTTGCCAAGCAAGGGAGTAAATCTGGTCATTAGTGACATCTAGCTACAGCCTGATTTAAAAGTCAGCTCTGACCCATGTTTCCTTTGCTGGAAACAATGTCTGATCTCTGGTTGTACATATGAATACAATATACATGATGTACATATGAATCCTGTTCATGCAAGAAACCTTGAATCTCTGACTTCTGAACTAGCTGACACAACCAATCTAGCTCTTGGAATCCTGGATTGGATTTGGACTATTCTTCTGTGCACTCCTATTAAATGAACTCTTCAGGTGAGCTTCTGTTTGGTTTACATTCTTTGTTTATTGTTATCTCTTAAACTTTGAAGTAAAATTGCTAATCTCCATAGCAACTGTGTTTGAATGTGTGTTTGAAAACTGAAGCAGGACAATCAGTGCTAGACAGAACTCACTTCAAAAGGTAGGCTATTACCTTAATTTTGAAAATTGCCTGACATGATTGATTGATTGATTGATTGATTATGTGCCCTCAAGTTTTTGTTAGCTCCTAGTGACCACAAAGATTTTCTCCATGATGATCTGTCCCTGGGCCTTCAGCTTTTCCACCAGTGCACTTATTGCTGCTGTAACTGAATCAAGTCACCTTGCTGCTGGTTGTCTACTTCTCTTTCCTTCTATTGTTCCTAGCATTACAGCCTTGTCTCTTTTTTAATAATATAATTTTATTAAATGTATTAAAGTATAAAGTAAAAATGAAAAGCGGGAAAGGGGGAAAGAAAGAAGAGTAGGATGAATTTTTTTAAAAAAGAAGCATTAGATTCCAATTCTTTTCAGCTCTATAAAATGAACATAATATGGCCTCAACATTTTACTTTACGTACTCAGTGTATACTATTTATATAACAACAAAAAACCTTGTCTAATCAGTAAATCAAAGTCAAACTTTCATTTTTTCCTATCTCAGGCACAAAATCCAGTTTACAGATAAAAACAATGTTCAACATATTCTTCTCTTTGATTAAAGTAGTTAATTTGCTGTGTCCACTAATTCCACCAGTTTCTCCCACCATTCTTCCATTGTGGAAATTAATGTATTTTTCCTTTTTTTGTGCATGAAGCATTCTTCTTGTTGTTTACATGTATGCAACAAAGTTCCATTTTTTTCAATATATTTGTTCATTAAACCTAAAGGTTTCTGGTTTAATTTTATATTCGTCTTAAAAATCTTCTTTATGAAAATATGAATCTTACCCCAATATTTCTTTGCTGTATAACAAGTTCACCAAAGATGGTAGAAAGTTCATTTCTTCTATTTCCATTTCCAACATACATTTGAAGTACCTCTATACTGTACATTTATACTGTACTTTGACAATTTATTGGGTGCATTAAAGCCTATTCTGGAGAGTTAGGCCTTTCATAATGAGTCCAAAGTAAGATAATTTGAGTTTGCCATTTGTACCCCATGTGAGAATCCTGTGTTTATTTTTTGGGTAAACCATTTGTTTCCTTCCTTGACTGTCCACAATATTCTCAGGAGTCTTCTCTAACAGGTCTTCTTCTTTTGCTTCTTTGGAGTCCAACGTTCACTTCTGTAGGATGTTAATATAGGGAATATAATGTCTTGCATGATTCTGAACAGTATCTCTAGCTTGTCCCAATGTACATACATCCCATCCCTCAAATTCTGATTATAGGCAAATCTTAATGCCATTGTCTATGGAGATTGTCAATCATCCAGATCATAGTTGCCCCTTATTTATTTAGTGTATGGTATATCATACATTAACTAGCAATATAAATGAACATTTCAACTAGATTAGTAGAACCCAATAAAACATAAAAGTCAAAAAGATCTATGCTGAAATATCAATGTCTAGGCCATCTAACCACTGACGTGCAGCATTGTTTATATTTTAAAAAATCAGATATTGGACTAGTATATACCTTACAGCCGGTTATGATGTGATGTACAGTTTGACGTGGGATCCTGTATTCACACTGAGGGAAGGATACAGAGAGTCTTCAGGGTGTGAAGCTAGTTCACCTCCCTGTGGTGCACCTTGGATAGCGTGACAGCATGAACGAAACGAACTGCTGGCAGCCAAACTACTCTGTAGATTTTCCTGGCTTTCAAAATATATGGCAACAAAAATGAAAACAAAATACATGGTTGTCCCAAAGGTGCTTTTCAAAAGGCAACTGGACTTTCTCAGGGTTTTTTTTTTCTTGAAAACATTTCACTTATCCAAGAAGCTTCTTCAGTCTTAATGCCATTCCATTTCCCTGGCATAGAGGTTGATAATTCACCTGAAAACTGGGACAGCAGATTTCAAAAGAGATAACTTTATTGCCCTTGCCTAACCAGGCTTTGGTAACACACAACAAGTTTGCCATCTCTTCCACTACCAAAGCATGGATGAACATAAACTTAATAAATACAAATAGTATGAAGAGAATATTCAGGGTAATTTTTTGCACACAAATTTAAAGAACACCGAGACCTGCCACAGATATCTTTATCAGCTGCATTGAAGTAGCATCCTAGACTTTGGATGCCAAAACAAGGAAAAGGAGCAATGAATGGCCAAATATAAACATTTGTTATGCATTGATGTTCAAATATAAGAAATGCTAAATATCTTGGAAACAATTATTGGTGATTAGTTCAATTTGCTATTTCCCAAAAGATGCAGATGGTACAGCTGCAGTGATAAGTAATTATAGTTCAAATGCTTTAAATCCACTTCCAACATGCACACTTTAAAAAACGTCAGTGAATAGCAGCAATTAAAAGCAGTTGTGCCAGAAAACCCACAAAAAAAACCCCAAACCCTTCAAAATGCCTTCTTCAATATCTACTTGCATGGAAGCTTTGGCTAACTGCCTTTCAGAATTATACACCATATAATACACTGTGGAAGAATTAAGACGACTATGATTAGAGGGGGGGGGGGGAATACAGGGAGAAGAAGATAGACCCAAGTATTTTGCAGTTTGTATAGCCCAACAGTTGCTATAGAACTGGATTTTTATTTATTGTAATTTATAGCAAGTTATAAATGTCTCCATCTGCCACTTCAGTTATTTCTGACATTCCTTTTAAATTCCAACACCAACAAAAGCAGTCTTGCCAGCAAGACATCTCAGAAAGGGAAAAGCGAAATCTTTGCAAAATGCTTCTATACAAGCACATAAAGGACCTCATAATCTAACACAATATAGATAGAAAAACATGTATGTGAAGCAGTGAAGAAAACTGGAAAAACCTGGTTCTGTGGCAGGTATAAAAGCTAAACTTTCCCACTTCATCCATGGTTGAAGGATCAGGTTGGATTATAGTGTATATGTAAGTTTCGGTGTGTGCCTGGATATTGTATTTTAGCTGAATCCCCTACATGGGATATAAGTTAAAAGATGATGATTGATTATAATAATAATAATAATTTATTCGATGCAGCACATATAGTACAATGATACATTTAGCTATCCTAGATCTTTGGGAAGGATTTGAAAATCAAAAGTACCAAACGGAATCTCACAGACAACATGTGATATTAGCTGTGGTGTGTGTGTGTGTGTGTGTGTGTGTGTGTGTATAAAAATATAATCCCCATCCTCACTGCTGATAATTTCAAGAACAAATGCTTGTCTGACTCCAGTAATAAGCTGTAGCTGTTCCAAGAATATTCCACTAATTTTACGTGATTCTGACCATCCACCTTATTTTTTTGTCTTTTATTTTCTCAGTCTTGTCAAGACTAATAATTTTCCTAGTCCATCGCATGTTTGCCTCCCATGCCCAAAATATGTGAGATTCTGGTTTCTGATCAAGGGAGGAATTTGACTTGATTTGGTCTAGGACTGACTGAATGGTTAATCTTGCAGTCACAATACTCTGTCTGAAGGAATCTGGTTTTTTTTCCTTGCCCTTTCTCAGAGTCCAGATTTTACAATAACAGAATAACAGAGTTGGAAGGGACCTTGGAGGTCTTTTAGTCCAACCCCCTGCTCAAGTAGGAAATCCTATACCATTTCAGACAAATGGTTGTCCAATCTCTTCTTTAAAATCTCTCTCATTGCCATTAGAAAACCATTGCTTTTAGCATTTTTATTTGTTATGATTAAAATATATTTATTCTTTATGTTCATGTTTAAGCTTGTCACTACCTTCTTTTCTAGGATTAATTTTCAACAACACACTGTCCACCTTTATCTCATCTTGCCCCCCAATCAAAACTAACTATGAATGACATTGACTTCTTTGCAGTCAACCTTAACATCAGTAAGCATGTAGGCTATTATTTTTTGTATTCTTAATATTTACTATTAACCCTGATTTTTCACTCCCCATTTTTATTTTCTCAATGAGCTATTTAACTCATCCATATTTTCAGCTAAGTGTTCACATAGTGATCTATCTCTTTTGATTAAGAGATTTGTGCACAGAGGCAAAATTCTTCGTTGAAGCGAAAACCAAAACCAAAACCAGGATGTGTTTCATCTGAGAAAACCTCTTCATATATCTTCAATGCATTTCAGGTAATGAATGAATCCAGGAAAGAATTCCTTTTAATCTTCAGCCCAATACTGGCCAAAATTCATTACAGGTGGCTGGTTTCAATATGGAGTCTTCATAGATTTTGTCTCCCATAGTCGCTTTCTTTTGCTATGCTGTTGGAAGGTATATTTCACAAACAAGAGACCACAAGTTCTTGTCTCTAGCTCTCAATGCTTTCATTACTATCGTGACTTTTTCACCCTTTATTTTATTTCCTGTAGAATGACATTTAAAGGTATGTAGATGGCACAGAGTATATATCCCTTCAGCATTCGTGTCAAGATGCAATATAAATAGAGGAGTTGTGGAAGAGTGGTATGGTAGATGCAACATTTGCATATTACATGAGGTCGAGCTATATGAAAGTAAGATTGAGAGAAGGAAAGGGCATAGAATCATTTAAAATGCCACCATCATCATCATTGCTGTCATTATCTTCATCATCCAGTAACTGTTGCAAAGATACAATTATGGTAAGAGCAAACATAATAGCACTGAAGACACATGGCCTGAGCATACATTGAGATTCAGGAACAGTCTGTGTGAAATCATCCGTCTGGTGAATTAAAGTGATTTCAGAATGACATGTGGCAACGAAAAAGAACCAAACAAAGTTACAGTGAATGTAACTTTCCTTTATCATCTTACAGTATCCTGCCACCCTGAAAGTAGCCAGAAATATCTGCAGGGTAACATCAGAGCTTCCTTCCTTCCTTCCTTCCTTCCTTCCTTCCTTCCTTCCTTCCTTCCTTCCTTCCTTCTTTCCTCCCTCCCTCCCTCCCTCCCTCCCTCCCTCTCTCTCTGTCTGTGTCTTCTTTCTTTCTCTTTGTCTCTTCTTTCTCTTCTCTCTGTCTCTTCTTTTTCTCTCTCTCTTCTCTCTCCTTTCTTTCTTTTTTCTTTCTTTTTTTCTTTCTTTCTTTCCCTCTTCCCTCCCTCCCTCCCTTCCTCCCTTCCTTCCTTACTTCATCTCTGATGAATCATTTATTTCCACCCACCACTTTATAACTTATTTTCATATCCTGACTAACATCAATTATCAATACTATTTACTATAATAGAAACAACATGCATGTGTTTCTGTATGCTTTAGTTAGAAGGAAAAAAAATAAAACCAAAACAATCCACAAGAAATTAGCAACACCAAATGACCTCATCTGATGCTAGCAACTAAGCCTAACTGGATCTGCTTGGTACTTGGAGAAGAGACATCTTGTGAATGGTCTAGACCAGTATTTCTCAATCTTGGCAGCTTGCAGATGTATGGACTTCAAATCCCAGAATTACCCAGCCAACATTCTGAGAGTTAAAGTCCATACATTCTCAAGCTGCCCAGGTTCAATCTACTGGTCTAGATTGGAAAATTGAGAAAACATTTCAGATGAAGGTGGAGTACAGTCATTTCCACAGCGTTGCTAAGGAAACAGCATGGAGGTGGCTATGAAGTCACCAGATATCAATTCAATTTGAAGACTTTACTTCAAAGAAAGAGCAAAAGAGAGATTTATGTACAACATATGCCGAAAGTGGGTGCGTTTTTCTCCAACACTGAGAATTTATTGCTGAATCAGGGGCAATGGGTGCTAGGGCAGGAAAAAAACTGTTTTGGCTCAGCATCCATTGTAGATATTAGTATTTTAAACTACCTCTTTTAAATTTCCTTCCTAATGCACATAATCTTTCCAAGGATTTTCTATAATCATAAGAGTGAAAAAAAACAACCTTGTATGAATAGATCATATGATTAATGGCTTTCTAACTGCTTGTTACTAAACAGAATTCCTTGTTCCATTTTAGGCCAAGGCCAGCAAATATCTAAATGTCAAGCTTATTCCTCTTTTTCTTCCTCTCTATCTCTCCCTCCCCCCCCTGCATTTTTATTGTGTCTGTATGATTCTTTGCCTCCCTAAACCCAATTCATTTTGAGTAAAATTACTGTATTTTGTTAGGAAAAAGGAATTGTACAACTCAGATTCATATCACCTTATGGACTGTAAGATGGTCTTCCTTCCTTCCTTCCTTCTCTCCTTCTCCCTCCCTCCCTCCCTCTTTGATTTGAAAATGAGTAGTATTTTGAAGAATGACCTTACAAACTGTCTGCAAGAGCACTGAACTCTTGAGTTCAGTCATGAAAATAGCCTCACACCTTAGTGCATAAAGCAATTGTCATCAGTGAAACTCCAGGTGGAGATGCGGGACTCAGTTTGAACATCAAATTAATTGTTCCTGACCAAAAAAAAAAAAAAAGGATTGATAGCTAATGTCTTTGGGCCAAATATAGCATGCAAGCCTATCTTTTCCATCCTCCAATCTCCCAGCTGCAATTTGGCAGCAAGCCACTTAACAAAGAGCATAGTTTTTGCTAGTATTCAGTGAAAATCAATAATCACATACACACACACACACACACAAAGATTGGCTTAATACCAATGGGAGAATACAGCCCTGCCCGCCCCCATAGTATTATCTCTTGTTTCCTTCCTCCCACTCTTCTCTCTGCAAAAGTTTATTTTTAAGTATACTCCAGTCACTGAAAAGCTAATTGATATAAATGAATGAGCACTTTTTTAACCTCTCACCATTGATTCCAAAAATCAGATGAATAGTGCTAGCTCTAGGCCAAGTGGCAAATTAAGAAGAAATTTAGGAAAAGGCATTATTGCATCAGATCTATAGGTGCTCCAGCTTTCACTTTTCTTACCCTTTGTCTTGCTGTTGGAGATGGATTTACATTGTTGGCATTGCTGGAATTTTGAGAACAAACTCCTATCATCAGCCAAGATTTTCACCTCTTTGGATTGTGGTCAGAAGAAGTTAAGACTGCTTTGCCATTGAAGTAGGGCAACTGATTTTTTACTTACTAATGTAACAGTCTGAAATTTGTTCTGCAAAGCATCCTTGCTTGGATAATGTTTATAGCACTTTTCCATTTACAGAATGTTCAAGGAGCCATAAATGTATCTATCATCTATTTATCTACTTTACAGAGTAACAAAAGTACATATTAAGAATAAAATATTGCAAGCTAGAAAAATATTAAAAGGGAAGCAACGTATTTAAATAATCTTTATAGTGTATTATAATATAGCTATTGCACACTTCAACAAAAGTGCATTAAAATTAAATGCAATGAACACAAGGTAAGTGTTTATAAGTAAGCAGGTTGAATGCTAGTTGTTTCTCCTATAAGTACCTACATACTTTTGGATAATAGATCATTTTGGGAGATTGGGAGAGAATTTGGAACTGAAATGATACAATTCTTAAATACATAGATTCATCTAGACAGGGCTTTTTTTCTCATAGAACGCCCAGAACAGAGTTCCAGCACATTTTTTTGATGGAACTTTGTAGGGTAAGCAAGGTGGGTTGTATGACGTGTGTGAGTTCCAGCACCTTTTTTTTTTTTTAGAAAAAAAGCACTGCATCTAGAAAAAGGAAGTTCTTTAAAAGATAGACAAATATTCCTCTGTGTTAAATTAGCTGCAAGAGACATTAGAACACGCATAACTCTATAAAAGGAAAATACAGGTAATTAAGTGAAATAGAAGTGAGAATAAAATGTACAAATAAGAATCAGAGATGGAAAGCATTATCATTGTCATTATTGTCGTCGTTGTCATCATCATCATTATCATCATCATCTTGTTTTCTCTTTGATAAAATATTCAAGTACAATAACTGGAAAATTCCCAAACTGGCATGGGTAGTTGGATAATGTAAAACTACAGCCATCATTGCTTCTGTTCCTCTGGCCTAGTATCAAACCAATGGGAAGACAGAAACCCATAAAAACCTCCTATAAGCAGAGCAACTGGATAGCTGAACTATCTTCCACTAATTGTGGTGCAGTAATTTACAGTTGATGCATTACTAAGGTACAAGGGTCCTACTCAACTGTTTGCAGAAGACAGATTAAGTGCTAGGTGCTTTATTAATCACAGATCAATGAACTACAAGCAGTCACCTTTGGAACTATTGTACTCAGCTTGTCTTTAAAAGAAAAGAGTCTTTTCACTTCTTTTCTTTTTTTTTTTCTTTTCTTTTCCCCCTGCCTGTATGTCACATGTTATTCCGATGTAAATGCTAAGTTGCCTCAGGCCAAGAATGATGAGAGTAATCATTGCACATTTTTCTTAATCACTGTGTTTGGTCTGAGTAAAACATGTTCCGTGAGGATGTGGGGTTGCCTATTTCTTATTACATGGTGGTTATCAAGAATAAAGGCCCATCATAGGGGAAAAATTGTTGTTGTGTATTTAGTGTTAGTGTATTTAGTTAAATGCCAGGCTTTTTCTTTATGCAGTTATGCATGCATTTTTATAGCCTTGGCCAAACATTATGGTAGGTATAAGAATGATAAACAAAAACCAGAAACCATTTATATAATTTCTTCATTTAACCATTACATACAGATCAAGGCCTTAGACCACCAAGGAGAAACATTCTGTTTTTATTATTTGGTTGCATGCTTGTTTTAAAACAATACAAAAACATTTTCAGGATTTTTTTTTAAATGTGAAGGGACAGGATAATCACCCAGGATAATTCAGCTGAATACATTTTTAATGAAGTAGTTCACTGAGGAGCATTAAAATAATTATACTGTTCATACTAAAATATATTTTTCTCAAACTATGCATAATTAGTTGTTCACCTTCATAAAAAAATCCATTCAGCTTCATATGATCTCTGATATGATGTGTCAGAGAAGAAGGATCTAAGGCACTAAATAGAATTGCTGTACATATATTGCATGCATACAATAGCAATAGCAATAGCAAGCAATAGCATTTAGACTTATATACTGCTTCATAGTGCTTTACAGCCATCTCTAAGCTGTTTACAGAGTCAGCCTATTGCCCCCAACAATCTGGGTCCTCATTTTACCAACCTCGGAAGGATGGAAGGCTGAGTCAACCTTGAGTTGTTCAGAATCGAACTCCTGGAGTGAGCAGTAAGTTAGCCTGCAATACTGCATTCTAACCACTGTGTCATCCCAGCTCTGGTGTGGACCCTGGTGTGTACATATGTACACAGAGAGAGAGAGAGAGAGAGAGTCTCTCGGATAGATCTTTTGTCAATGTTTTCACATGAAAAGATCTTGCAGAGGACCTTGAGCATTAAACATGATCCGAAGCCTGCTTGGACAGGTCTTCCACTTATAGATGGGGTGAAAACACATTTATCCAAATGCAATTTCTTTCTACTTTTACACTGTCACATAGTTTTATAAGATTTGGGTCTGTGGGCAAGGAACAATAAAGGAAACTGCTTAGAAGACCCTCTGTGTGACTCTTTTGGTTTTTGGAGCATGATACATGCTCATATTCCAGAACTTCCATTTATTTTATAAAGAGGTATTTGATACAAATAGAGTTATTTGCTAAAAATGGATAGACATAAAGATTGTATTCATCTCAGATGGTGAGTGGACAGCCTTAGGTTATGCCTCAGGGCCAATGTTATAACAATAAGGCCTAAGCTGTGGGCAGGCATATCTGTTTAATTAAGACCCGGAGCTAGCTTTATTTTCAGGGTAAGGAATAGAAAGCCCACAGCGCATAATGCTTGGTTCTACTGACCAGAAGTGAGAAAACCATGGTCTTAGAAGTGGCCTCTGAAGAAACCAAATGGTAGATTAATGCCATGAACATTGCAGTTCAGCTCTGCTTACTTGTCAAGTTCAAATGCTGGAAACTCTGAGGAAAGGAAAGGAAAGGAAAGGAAAGGAAAGGAAAGGAAAGGAAAGGAAAGGAAAGGAAAGGAAAGGAAAGGAAAGGAAAGGAAAGGAAAGGAGCAAGCACTACAAACCTTCGATTATAAGTCTTACAAAAATGTATCCCTCTTTAATAAATTAGTCAGAAAGCAATATCTCAGCATTTTTCAAACCCAGTTCAACTCTAAAATTATTCAATATTTTATGCGGGCATTTTATCATTCAGCACAATAAACCTCCATTTCCACTCTCGTCTCTCTGCCTGGTTTTTTGTTGTGTTTTAAAATATTCATATTTAAATAGTCTCTTGAGATTTAAAACAGTCATTGCAGCTGCAGTTGAAGACGTACTGTTTTTGTACTCCAGTGGGTCCAGAGAATCAGTTACTGTCATATTCATAGCTTCCTAATTAAATCAGGGGTTTTCCCTTCCTTCCAATAGAAGCTGGGTGTACCTGCTAACCTTGTTAAGTCATTTGTCCCACCTAAGAGAAAAGGGCTCATCCTGGCAGAAAGGTCGAAGAACTGTCTGCCTTCTCTTTCTCCTCTTTTCTCCCTCCTTCATCAAACCTCAGACGTGTCTGTCTATACTTAATGTATCCAGTGTACCTTTATTTTCATGTCCTCATCAAATCCTGGGGCAACCTCTAGCCTGTTTTTAAAACCTTGCTCTAATAAATGCGCACAGACGGATAACCGTTAACAACTTAACAGAGTCCTCTCACTCCACCAGCTGTCTGATAGTTCAGAAGCTCAATTGGTTCGAACACTTGGAGTAGAATAAATTTCCCCCTGGCTTGGTGCAATTTTCAGAATGTTTTAGGCTCAGGCCCTGCTATCGTGCCTGGGGAAATGCACTCAAGCTCACAGGGAAGAGTGCCCTACCCATATCTAAAGCTTTCATGTTCTGAGGGGATTGTTTATCAGTGTTTGTAACACTGGTGAAAAGGTTCACTGCAACTCTAATTAAAAAAGCCTCAGGAGGCTTTGTGTTGTAGGAACAGCAAAACTCTTGGTGTGACATTTACTAGGTATCTAGTACCTGATGCTATATTAGATGTGACTTAGTATTTAAACGGGTGTTTCAAGAAGCAGGCTAAATGGCTTCCAATACACAGCACACTTAAAAACAGCAATTTTTTTATTTTTTATTTCAGTAGTTTAGGTCTTTTACTAGTGAAGGATTTTGTGGTTTAAAATTCTAATTTTTGCACCATTTCTCTTGCACAGCCTTCCTTCCTTCCAACCAGATGCCACCTCAAATACTGTATATAAAAAAATGTCCTCTTTATTTGACTCAATAGTGCAATAAACTGTTTTCTCTTTTGAGCAGCACATGGGCTTTGTTGTGTTATGTTTTGTGTGTTTGTATGTGTACAAGGGCCACAATTATTTTTTAGTAGCATACTAAGGGCGCCCCAAATTTCTGGGAGTAAGTAGAATTTAAAATCTGGATGATACGCGGAAAAAAGTTATCATTAATTTGATTTCATTTAGTTTTCATTAACAAATATTTAAATGATAAATTAATTATTATTCACCACATATGCAATAATTAATAGCCACACATTTGGTAATTTGGTTTTGGATATGTTCAGGAAAACACACTAAGCATGCATGATGGGTCCAAAAAAAGTAAAGATGCTGGCTGTGGCTGTACATTGAAATTTGCCCCTTTTAAAATTTGATAAATGTAGAAAAGTAATGAGACTTTGATCATGAAATCAGTATGTTGACATCTCCTCTTCCATCCTCCATAGATGTTTCTGGAACACTTCCATGAACCTCTAAAAGTACATCTTGCATAAGGATTTGCAAGTTTGAATGATGACGAGGGATTTCACAGAAATAAGGCAGATGTAGGGCAGAAAGTTTTGTATTGGAATCTTGATCTATTAAATCACATTCTATCCACATACACTCTCATGTTCTTTTGAAGTAGGTAGGTGGGTTATAAATGAATGCATTTTAAACATACGAAAATGTGATCGATTGACCATTAAGGTCTTCTCTAAGGACAAGTAAAGGTTATCATTTATTCAGATTTACCTAATCAGGTATTCATTCATTCATTCATTCATTCATTCATCCAGTTCTGTTTTCAGACTAATCATTTGAAGCTAGTTATCCAGATTCTAATTCTATATAGGAAAAAAGAGAGTACAAATTGACCAAATTGCTCTCATGCTGAGATATCTTTGGTCTTGGTTAGTTCCTGATTTGTTAAATACATTTTTTGAAGACTACCTCTAATATTATTTTGGCTGTTCTTTCTCACTTCAATATAGGATTGAGAAGAAACATGCCTGGCCATAGTGATCAATGCTATAATCATCTTCAAATCAAATTACTAAAAAAATATTTTGTGTGGGGCACCCTCTGAAGTCTGGTGGCTAGTTCAAAGTGCTGCTGATATTTTTTTTTAAAATTTGTAAATGTGTTGGGATTTGGGTAACATAATCATAATCTTATTCCATATAGGTCCAGCTAGAATATACAATATTATTATCATCTGACTCTACCCACCTTCTGAACTTGCTACCTTGTAAATTCTGCTACCATTGTAACATCCCATACTGTATGTAAGGTCCTTCAGAAGTGATATTGATTAGGGAAGAATTTGATGTTCTTGGGACCAAACAATAAATCTTTTAGCTCACCTGAATCTTCTAGTGTATCACCTGATGTAGCTTAATTGTCAATTCTATTAGTTATGTTGTATTCTCTAATTTTGTCACATATATTTTATTAGTTGAATTGTTCTATTTGTGTTTGATACTGTTAGCTTTTCTAGGGGTTTTTAAACAAAAAGACAGATGGAAGTTTTAAGATATTCTTCACTTTTTTTTTTCAGCTGAAATAAATTTGCCAAGTATGTTGTACGTATTCCAATATTTTAATTACTTGGAAATGACAATTGTCCTCATTCTAGAAAGGCAGCCTCAAAAAAAAAAAAAAGTCAAAGAATTCAAATACAAGCAAGCAAAATATTTTAGGCTAGTTAACATTCCCTAGAAATATATAATAATCTGGTCTATTATATATATATATATATA
Source organism: Protobothrops mucrosquamatus (assembly GCF_001527695.2). Taxonomy (NCBI): domain Eukaryota; kingdom Metazoa; phylum Chordata; class Lepidosauria; order Squamata; family Viperidae; genus Protobothrops; species Protobothrops mucrosquamatus. The sequence continues at coordinate 92,906 of NW_015388221.1, read as the reverse complement.
TATATATATATATATATATATATATATATATATATATATATATATATAATGTATGTATATATACATATGTATGTATATATATATGTATGTTTGTATGTATGTGTATATATATATATATATATATATATACACACACACACACACACACATACATATATGTGTGTGTGTATCCTGTCATGTTCATTTAATGAAAGAAACTGAAAATAATGAACATCTCTTATGTCCCTGCAACCCTCTACGTTCCCATGCCAGTTTGTACATCCCTGTACTGGGAAATGCCAAACAAGTCAGCAATTTGAACATGTATAGCTCAGTGGTCCTTAGCTAGCACAACTGGCCAGAATAATCCTTTCCAACAGCTGAGAACAGTTCTTCAAAGTCTTAAGTTTAACCGCATTTCTTTCATTAACACACTTGGTGGTCATGAGTATAGAGAAACAAAACAATGAAATGGTAGGAAAACAAGAATGAAACCAGCATGTATTATCTTTCCAGACTAGCTTTTAAAGATTTCAGAAATAAAATATTCTATTTGCAGATAATTAATGGAGGTATGAAAGAATCACCGCTGTCTATATTATGTGCTCATTCCTATCTCTTTGTCAATGTATTTCTATTGATATTGCCAGCTAGAGGAAGGAATACTGTACTAAAATAGCTTTGAATTAAAAGAAGAAAAGGCTCTTAGAATCTGTGAGGGCACTTGTTAAAGCAGCAGTGTCTTTCTCCATGATCATGTGGTTCCCTTCCACAACCACAGCACAATCCTGGGAAAAGTAGGTTGCGCTTCCCCATTCAAAGGTAGTATGCAATCTGAGAGTCTTCTTGGATCCTTAATGAACAGGTAGGAGCTGTAGCCAAGAAGGATTTTTCACAGCTTCATCTGGTGTGCCAGTTGCACCCTTTTCTTGACTGGGAGGCCCTTCAGACAATTGTTCAGTTTGGTCCAATGCTTAACGCATCAGGCCCACAAGCAGGAGACTGTGAGTTCAAGTCCTGCCTCAGACATGAAAGCCAGATGGGTGACTTTGGGCCAGTAATTCTCTCAATCCAACCCCACTCAAAGAGTGGTTGTTGTGGGGAAAATAGGAGGAGGAATGTGTATTGAATATGTTTGCTACCTTGAGTTATTTGTATTAATAATAAAGGCAGGAAATAAATACTACCTTTGAAGAACACATGGAATCTCTAATAGGTCCAGAATGCAATAGCACAGGGAGTGGTGATCCTGCCTCTGTATGCCCATATGACACCCTGCTTCAAGAACTGCAGTGGATGACATCATTGTTGGTATCTTTGCAATATGTCCAAATATACATTATTTGGATATCAAGAAGTCATTCAGTAAGTGGTAACTTCCCATGGTCACCTTAAAGGTAAAGGTAAAAGTTTCCCCTGTCCAGTCATGTCCAACTCTATTGGGTGGTGCTAATCTCCATTTCTTAGCGGAGAGAGCCAGTGTTGTTCAAAAACACTTCTGTGGCCAACATGACTATATGCCAAGGCACATAGAACACTGTTACCTTTTCATTGAAGTGGAACCTATTTATTTACTCGTATTTGCATGATTTTGAACTGCTAGGTTGGCAGTAGCCCAGGCAAGTAATGGGAGCTCACCCCATTGGTGGGCATTCAGGTTTTAAACCTGGGCTGTCAGCTTTCCAGCTGATAAGCTCAGTGTCTTTAACCACTCAGCCATTATGCCCCTTATGGTTACCTTAAGTGTTCTTTAAAATACAACTTTGGTCTGAATGAATGATGTCTTCCTAAAGCCAGAATGGACTTGACTGGCAGGCTAGATTTCCTGTTTCTGAACTGTTCGATCCACTCCCAAATCTATTACATGTGGTGGAATTGTGGAATATAATCAAAATCTTTTCCATATTTTACCCACTGCTGAGTTGGATTGGTTCTTCCATACCAAACATACTTATTAGAAATCTTGAATGAAGATCTCTGACATATCATTAAATAAAATAATGCAAATTGTACATATCCAAGGAGTCGGTCTGACTAAGCTTTTGGATAATAAAGAGGAAGTAAAGTTCTGGCTGCTTAAACGGAAAATTACTTTCATGCAGATTAATTTAGACTCCTATCTCTATTACACCAAAAAAGTGCTGATTCCTAATAATGATTAACATATTAAAAAATAAGATAAATGCAATCTGTGCATCATTTGCTTATCTACTACCTTAATGAAAACAGGAGTTTCTGTTACTGGTCCTTGATCTATTTAGAGGTAGATGTTCATTGTGGAAGAAATTGCCTACTTCCATTCATGTAGACTAAATTTATCTACCAATTCTGGGTTTTTTAAACACACATGCACACACACACACAAACACACATACACACATACAAATACTCCATAGCTGTTTTCAATTTAACTAGCCTTCCCACAATGCACATCATCAACAACAAAAATTTCCTTAAACCTTTTCATAAATTAATTGAGAGAAAAGTAGCAAACAGAATACATAAGGTCAACATAATTCACTCATCACTGAACACAACTAACAGCCTCCTTCTTCAAAGAACAATGAAGGCAGCAGTTTAAAGGTTTTCTCACGAGTACTGTTAAAATTTTCAAAATTAGAATCTTTTTGATGCATCAATTATTTTTTGGGTATAATACATCAGTACTTTCAAGACTGTAAAGAATCACTAATAGTGACATACTAAGGCAGGGGTGTCAAACTAATTTCATTGAGGGCCGCATTAGGGTTGTGGTTGATCTTGGGGGGATGGGGTGGGCGTGGCCAGGGTGGGCATGGCCACTTTAATGTGGCTCGTGTCGGGGGGTGCCTGTGGCGGCCCAGGTGGGCCTGGGGGGATCCATTGTCTCCAGCTGAGGAAGATGAAACCAGGGCGAGCACTATATCCTTGTCCATCAGAGAAGCCTTGCTGTCCCTCTCAGGCCATGCAGAGGACCCCCAGTTATGCAGACTGCCCAGAGCCCTGGGCAGTGGAGGGCTAGCGCCCAGTCCAGCCGTTCCCAAGAGGTCACCCAGTTGCACTTATCTCTTCCTCAAGGCTGCTGCTAATTGGCTCGCTCTCCTTGGCCAAATTGCTCATGGTATGTGTGGGAGGGCAAAACGTGTGGGTCAGAGGGAGGCCCACTCCCTCTCCCTTCAAGGAGACCCAGCTTTGTAACCAAAGCATCCTCAGTAATAGGATGGGAGACCACCAGGAGATGTCCTTCCTTCCTTCCTTCCTTCCTTCCTTCTTTCCTTCCTTCCTTCCTTCCTTCCTTCCTTCCTTCCTTCCTTCTTTCCTTCCTTCCTTCCTTCCTTCCTTCCTTCCTTCCTTCCTTCTTTCCTTCCTTCCTTCCTTCCTTCCTTCCTTCTCCTTCTCATCTCTTTCCCTCCTCTGCACTCAGGAAGGGGTGATGGGAGGGGGAGAGATTACCAGTGCTGCCGGGGTCCATGCTGCCGCTGGCCATTGCTATCCCACATGGGTGGGCAGAGCCAGTCCCGGTGAAAGAGAAGTCTCGTGGCTGCGAGGCTAGGTCAGTGAGCTGGTGGGAGGGGTGTGTGGCACTGATCTATAACCTGGTTGCATCCATCAAAGCTAGAACACACTCAGCCTTAGATCCACGGGGCAGCCCCAGAACCAGTGAGGTGCTGCCCTGCGACCTCTGCCCCACCCCCTGGTTGTGTGCACAGGAGATGACCAGCACAGGTGTTCTGGGTAAAGTCAGCCTGCGGAGCAAGACTCTGCCTGCTTGCTGTCTCTTGCGCACACGCCGTGGAACCCATTGCTGGTTCCACGGCTGCCCCGTGGATCTAAGGCTGAGCATGTTCTAGCTTTGATGGCTGGCACCAGATTATAGATCAGTGCCCGGTAGGACTGGGCCGGGCCAAGGTGCCACAGGTTGGTCCTTTGCTGTTTCCAGAGCAGGTCCCCGGGCCAGACGGAACCACATGGCAGGCCGGATCTGACCTGCAGACCTTGTGTTTAACATGTCTGTACTAAGGCATCTCATTTCTTTAATTAAGGTTGTCACACACTTTTGTTTGGTTATATTAATTTACTGATTCTTCTGTGGAATTTGATACTAAACTTGGTAGAATCATGTTATCAGAGGAATCCCTGATAAACATTTACAGCATTGGTAATGCAACTAGATGGATGTTCTACTATTTTTAATTAGTGGGAAATGATATACTGTGTCCAGAAAATGAAAATCTTGCTAGAAACTTGTATACACTTGTGTAGTTTGCAAGAATGTGGGCTCATATTGACTTATTTCGGCGAAAGCCACTCAGTAGGACTTATTGCTGCAGGAGAATGTGCTGCCTTGTATTAATCTGTCACAGAGACCTTTTTTAATATGCTAAACATGGTGGTGTGATTCATATACAATACATATCTTGGGGGGGGGGTTAAAACTATAGCTCTTAGGCAATAGATTGATACATACACAAATTCCATGAACCAGTGTGATATAGTGTTTAAGGTGCTGGATTAAAAGCTAGGAGACCCAGGTTTTAATTCATTAGGCACAGAGACTGGCTTGCTGGACTTTAGGCTAGTCATTCTCTCTCAGCTAAAACTGGGAAGTTGAAAAATGTCCATCTATCAGCCTACACAGGATAACCTTCCCTCTGCCATTGTTTGATTTGGACCAATAATAATATATATGTCTTTTATTTATCAACTATTCACAGTGTAGGATCTCTGATTTGCTGCTCTAATATTTTCCATTATGGTTTTTCTGTTTTCACCTTTGACTGATTCATTTCGAAGGGAGCTTTGTTTTACTCCTTGAGAATTGTGCCTGGATAAAATACATAGATTTTTGTTATATGGCTTATGGACACTCTCTGTGTGATGGTACTTCCACTGACAGTATTAAGGCTTATTTTAGACCCAATCGACGTTCTGCCATTTTTTTTTTGCATTAAGCCTAAATGACATGTTGCTATTCCAATATTTATAGGATGAAAAATATTCAGTAAATATTAATTCACAATTAAATTAAATGTCTAGTTTTGTATTTGTTTTGTTTTGTTTTTTGCACAAAGGGATATGCAATCTAAGCATGGATGTCATTTCAAGTCAAAGATAAATCTATAGTAGATAAAATACATAGTGGAGTCTATTTTGGTCTTATCTTTTGTGAAATATGCTGTTGACTCCCAGCGCTTAACTAAAAATATATTCTATTGCTTCTTGATGATACTAATTCATTTCTTTGCCTGTCCATAAATAAATTTATGCTCATGCAAAAAGAGCACTTATTTTTTTTTTTTTTCAATATAAAATTTTTATTGTTTTCATCATAGAAAAAAAAAAAAGAAATACATCACAGATATTACACAATGTTATATCCCATCCCCCCACCCCCCGGACTTCCCAAACCAAACCTAGGCAAATATTCAAATACAAGTAAACAAATATTAATATCTCTAACTCCAAACTCTAAACTTAAACAATCCATCTCCTCCGTATTAATAAAAATTATTCATTTAATTAATTCTTCAAATACCCAAAATCTTTACCATTTCAGCAAGATAGTTTAACACCATCCCTTACTTATACNCTAGATGGATGTTCTACTATTTTTAATTAGTGGGAAATGATATACTGTGTCCAGAAAATGAAAATCTTGCTAGAAACTTGTATACACTTGTGTAGTTTGCAAGAATGTGGGCTCATATTGACTTATTTCGGCGAAAGCCACTCAGTAGGACTTATTGCTGCAGGAGAATGTGCTGCCTTGTATTAATCTGTCACAGAGATCTTTTTTAATATGCTAAACATGGTGGTGTGATTCATATACAATACATATCTTGGGGGGGGTTTTTAAAACTATAGCTCTTAGGTAATAGATGTATACATACACAAATTCCATGAACCAGTGTGATATAGTGTTTAAGGTGCTGGATTAAAAGCTAGGAGACCCAGGTTTTAATTCATTAGGCACAGAGGCTGGCTTGCTGGACTTTAGGCTAGTCATTCTCTCTCAGCTAAAACTGGGAAGTTGAAAAATGTCCATCTATCAGCCTACACAGGATAACCTTCCTTCTGCCATTGTTTGATTTGGACCAATAATAATATATATGTCTTTTATTTATCAACTATTCACAGGAAGGAATTCTCTGATTTGCTTCTCTAATATTTTCCATTATGGTTTTTCTGTTTTCACCTTTGACTGATTCATTTCGAAGGGAGCTTTGTTTTACTCCTTGAGAATTGTGCCTGGATAAAATACATAGATTTTTGTTATATGGCTTATGGACACTCTCTGTGTGATGGTACTTCCACTGACAGTATTAAGGCTTATTTTAGACCCAATTGACGTTCTGCCATTTTTTTTGCATTAAGCCTAAATGACATGTTGCTATTCCAATATTTATAGGATGAAAAATATTCAGTAAATATTAATTCACAATTAAATTAAATGTCTAGTTTTGTTTTTGTTTTGTTTTGTTTTTTGCACAAAGGGATATGCAATCTAAGCATGGATGTCATTTCAAGTCAAAGATAAATCTATAGTAGATAAAATACATAGTGGAGTCTATTTTGGTCTTATCTTTTGTGAAATATGCTGTTGACTACCAGCGCTTAACTAAAAATATATTCTATTGCTTCTTGATGATACTAATTCATTTCTTTGCCTGTCCATAAATAAATTTATGCTCATGCAAAAAGAGCACTTATGTCTTCAGGTATATAAATGTATTGTATTGTATAATAAAATTATTGTATTGTATAATAAAACTATTCAGATCCAGGATGTATCTTTAATTCCAACATAAGACCATTTCAGCCATTTAAATAACACAAATGGCTGTTTACATCTAGTCTAGGGTAACTAGAATCAAGACAGACCAGATTCCTCCCACATCCTTTTTTTAAAAGAGATCCTTATCATGCATACGTAGGGTTGTCAAGCATCCATAGGATGCACAACTGAAAAGACAAGCCTCTATCAGGCTATTTTTATATTAAACAAAATAAAAAAATTACATTTTTTGTATCCCTTATCTCTTATGTCTCTTGTATTTTCCTCTTAAATATAATTCCAAAACATGGTAATGCTAGAACTCTCCTTAGGTAAGGTTGCAATCGACTTAGAGTTTAGTGAAAGAACAGTGGATTATTAATCATTGTTTAAAAATATATAATTGCTCCCTCTTTAGAAGGTAAATTGGGTGTTAAATCCAAGGGGTGCTCTATGTAGCTTTCTGAATTACAAGAAATTGGGAAGAGGATAATTCTATTAATCATCCAAATAATAAACTACCTTACTTTCCAAAAGGCTTAGGAAAGGGTTGACAAACTGATGATGATGGTGGTGGTGGTGGTGGTGATGAAGGTGATGATGGTGATGAATGTTATCTATTCAGTCATGTCCAACACTTGGCGATTCTATGGACCAGGTCTCTCCACATCTTCCAATCTTGCACTACTTGATAAATCTATAGGAATAACAGCAACAAAAATTCCTCATTCTCTTTCAAGTGTTGCATGTATTAAGGCTCCTTCTCTCTGTATTTTACTTGCCATTTTACCCTTTTGCCCCAATGAAATTACAGGTAACATGGAAAACACTGAACAAGCCACAGATGAGGTCAAAGAGGCCCATTTGCAATTCAGTTTAAAAAGAGGTCCATCCTGTTGGAAAAGCAGAGGACTTTTTTCCCTCCCTAAATTTCATTCTCCCCCTATTCAAATATTTTTCCAGATATTTGAAAATCTACCATGCAGTATATTCGATCATGAAACATTTAATCTGGCTTTTGGGAAAGCTAATCAGATATTTAGGGAGCTGAGAAGTATCTCTGTAATTAATTCCAAAATTTACAGGTGTCACAATAATTTCTAATGCCATCATCTCTTAAAATGGTCCTGTTTAAGGTGTTTGTCTCATTGTCATGACTGAACAAAAGTGGAGAAAGCAATTGAAGTTGAAAAAACACCTACTGCACAGACTCATTAGCAGCTGCCCTTACATGGGATAAGATATTGCTTTTCAATTTACAAAAAGTATAACAGTATTTTAAAAGTTTCATTTTAATGTGCTCCATGTGTCACTGATGAACAAAAGATAATAGATTTTTTCCGTGCATTTATACAACACATCGGATGCTACGACATTGACTGTGATGTTTTATCAAAGCTAAGTCATCACCTGTCTCAAATTGTAATTGTCAAGACAAAAATGCAAGTGTGAACACACACTATAGGAAAAAAATAGGTTATGAAACTTAAACGAGCAGCAGATTTGCAAGATTTGTCATAGGCATCTGAAAACTTGATTTTATTATAGCAAAGGTCATTTGCATCCTTTATGCTAATATTCCTGCAAATTGTTCAGTTATATTATGACACAGAGGATGAGAGACAGAGAGAAATTGAGAGGGAAAGAGAGATGTTAAATGCCATTTATACAGTAGTCTTAAACTGAAAGCATTTTATATGAACAAATACTTTACAGAGAAATTTAGTCCTATCAAGTGATAACATTCCCATTTCCCCCTAATTAAGTCTAAAACTTTTAATTCATTGTTTAAAAACGAAGAACAAATATCTCTATTCACTGCTGTCCAGCATTCAATGGTGTCAATTGTCTATTGCTTCTGTTTTCTACACAAAGATAGAATAATATTTGAACTTAAATGGAAGAATAACTGCCACTTAGTGATTAAAATGTTGCTTCAAATTTATTAAGTTTGGAGATTGTGACAATGGAGCAGCAGCAGATATTTTGCAGGATATGTGGATAGCATGTAAGGAAAACTTATGCTTTCCAGATGTTGCTGAATTGAAATTCCCATTATCCCTGGCCATTATATTCCTGTACTTCCCCATTGGCAGCTTCCTCTTTTCCTTAGCTTTCTTAATTGAGAGAAGAAAAGCCCCTTTATCCCAATCAAGCATGTAAGAAAAGTTGAATGGAAGTGAAGTGTGTGAATGGAGAAAAATATTCAGTGGGGGAAGAAGGTGATGTAGGAGGGAAAGGAATATAAATAAATAGCTAGAGGAACAGAATTGCTGGATCACTTAAAAATATTTGGAGTGTGGCCATGACAACAGAAGAGAAAGAAGTCATATTGAGCTGGGTTGCTCTGCTTCCTTAAGATTATGGCTGGGCTTAGATGTTTCTGTTGGTTCATGTGCTAGGCTGTACATGAATAAAAGAGAATAAGTAATAGTAATGGGCATAATTCTCACAAAGTTTCTTCTTCTTCTTCTTCTTCTTCTTCTTCTTCTTCTTCTTCTTCTTCTTCTTCTTCTCCTCCTCCTCCTCCTCCTCCTCCTCTTACCACTTTGAGTGTCGAGGGAGATTCAAAGTCCTCATTCTTGCTCTTCATGTGGCCTCAACCATGTTGTTTTAGTATGTCCTTGATGTTGTCTCTACATCTTTTTCTGGGTCTGCCTCATGTTCTTTGATCTTCTCCTCCTCTTTTGTCTTCTATGGCATGGAATCCCAAGACATCCTCTCCAGGTGAGCAAACCACTTTATTTGCTGTTTTTGTATGTAATTTAACATTAGTTTTATGCCAACTCTTTCTCTCATGGTCCCATTTCTGATTTTATCTCTTCTGGTCACTCCAGTGGCTTTTTTCAAACATCCCCTTTATGTGGTGACTAACTTTCATTTACATTTTATTGTAAGTATCCATGTTTGGCACTGGTAACATAGGGTGGGGATGAATATGCTTTGTATGAAAAGCTTCTTTGTGCTGATTGGTACTGCTTTATGTTGTAGGAGTGGCGCTAGCTGTTCCAGTACTTGATTTGCCTTACTGCATTGTAAGTCCAATTATTTAATTACTTTTATTTAAAATAAAAATGGATAGATTACAGAAATCTCAACAGTTCGATACTTTCACTTTAGCACCCAGTTTATCTCAAAACTTCCTAGGTGAAGATTTCTTAATTTTCTTGTAACAATCATTTGATGGAGAGGGTGATGGCTAGCCATTTTCCTCACAATGGAAGAATGTGTGATCTTCTGACTAATAATATTTTGCACATTATTATCTACTTGTCAAGGGTTTGAGAAGCCCATACCAATATGATTGCATGCTAAACCAGGATTATCACAACTGAGTTGCAAAAAGTCAGATCTCTTTATTTGTTAAATTTCTACGCTGCTATAATCAAAATTATTCTTCATAGTACACAATGCAAAATTCATAAAACATACATAAGAAAGCATCTAGTGTGATAAATGTAATAATAAATAAATAGCAATAATTATATCCATTATAATGTCCAACATTGATTTATACAAGCCTACAGGAGCAACTCGGGGGAAAAAAAACTATAATTTGTTAGTGTTGTATTCTGACTTGGTAAGGTTTCCATGTTATCCAACTTTTAGAAGACAATCATTGTTAGAGCAAGTCTTATCTCCAAGGGAAAGCTGTTTTATGGTACAGGAGTCATGGTGATGAACCTCTGCCTTCTTGCTTCAGTACCCTCATTCCATAGAAATGAAGAATAATCTGCAATGTTTCCTGGGATATCCATATAGGGTGAGACAATTTTCATTAAAGAAGGTGGTTCTGCAAGTACATGGTGCCAAAATGTACAGTAGAGGGCTTTATAGAGCAAAGCCTATAAATACAGGGTTTGTAAATGATTATAGATGCTGGTCATGGGCTTTTGTATTCTGCCCCAACTTTATGAGTAGTATCTAGTGGCAGCCCAATACATAGCAGAGCATCAGTCCAAACTGGGTATTAATGTAAGCATGAGTTATTCTTACCTTTTACTACTGAGTGGTCATCCTGAATGTATGGTCCAGACCTGGTATCCCTGTGATAGACAATGATTATAAAAAGCTTTTCATTGTGATCCCATTATATCTGGATTCATCTCCAACTACCACCAATATTTGTTCTGCAAATACATTCCTCTGAGGTAATTAGGCCCTTAAACTCTCAAAGGTTACCTGTTAGTTTTGCTGAAGTCAGTTTAAGACTCAAATTTTCTTACATATATAAAATATTATTCACTGATTATAAATACCCAGTGTGCAGCTATGGAAATAAGTATTTATATAAGAAATGATCAAAATAGATGACAGATTAATAGATTCTTGTATCTTTTGTATTTGATTTAGAACAAGGTAAATTGAAGGAGTTAGACTTGAAGTAATATGGCAGTTCTACAGGGATAACTGTTTATACTTTTGTTTTCTTTGCTTCAGCTATTTGCACAGACCAATAATTTCATCTGCTAGGCCTCAAAATTGAAATTATAAAGCATGTGGCCAGGTTCCAATAGACAAGACCAAATAAATCAGAAAAGTTTCATGGGCTTTCTAACTAAGTGCTCCAGCACCTACCTAATTAACAGAAGTGACCTTGGTTCCCACAGGACAGTAAAATGTTTTGATTAGTAGAAATTCTCCTTCCCCCTCCCAATCCTGTGGCAATTTAGAACGAAGGAAATGGCTGCAGCCAGTTTCGTTGTAGAGTTGACAGTTGTTCGACTGTCTTAAGAAGAAAACTAGCCCTGTAAATGAAACAAAAATGCAAGTTAAGATTCCCCCCTGGGTTTCTGTGGATGCTTGTCATAAAATTTCTTGATCAATCTGTCTGCTTTCACGTCTGCACCTTTTACCCAGGTAGTCTCCAAGGGTAGCTCTTCCACTGAACCAGATATTGTAATTTACCCTTATACAATCTAGAGTCAAGAATACATTTGATTTTATAATGAGTCTCTCCCTCTACCAGAATGGTGCTGGGCACTTTTTTGGGAACTGCCACAAGGACGATTCCGTGACCGGTTTTAACAAGCTACAATGGAAAACAGGGTGCACTTTCCTTAATAGTCGTGGGAGTTGCAATTGAACTGTGACAGGATTTATAATTTTGACAATGGGAAAAGGGCCAAGGAACTTAGGTCCCAATTTCTTACTCGGTATTTATAATCTTAGATATTTTGTGGAAAGATAAACCTTCTGCCCTACATGAAATGGCTTCTGGGGAGATCACTTTTTATCAGCCTGTTCCTTGTATGTCTTTGCAACCTGGTTAGAGCTTTTTTCACATTGGCTTAAACCACTTGCAAAGTGGTCACCCACTGATCTAAGGTTTGAGAAGTAGGAGGCTCTTGGGGGTATTCAGGCATAGGGACAAAATCCCGGCCAGTAGCTATTTTAAATGGCATAAGTCCAGTGCTGCTCTATACAGTGTTGTTGTACACCACCTCAGCAAAGGCAGGAGGTCTGCTGAATTAGTCTGTTGGTAATTAACCTAACATCTAAGGTATTGTTTCACCATTGCATTCGTACATTCAGCCGATCCATTTGTACTCAGAGGAAAAGCATATGAAAGCCCCTGGATAGATCCAATGAGTTTCACAAACTCCCTCCAGAATTTTGCAGTAAATTGACCCCCCCCCCCATCTGATATAATCCATTTTGGTGCCCAATGGAGTCGATAGGTGTGTTTTAAAAACAACCTGGCTAGCTTTTGGGCAGACGGGAGTCACGAAAAAGCAATGAAATGAGCTTGTTTCGAGAAAAGATCAATGACAGTTCAGATCACCATGCTCCCCCTGCTTTCAGGCAATTCTACAATAAAGTCTATGGCTATTTCCTCCCAAGGGTGGGAAAGATCTGCCACTTATTGTAATAGTCCAGGAGGTTTGTCAGGACACTTTTTCATAGCAGCACAGGTAGCATAGCTTGTTCATAACTTTGTTCATAACTTTCAATGTCCTTTCAATAGCCACCAAAACTGCTGTCGCACCAAATGCAAAGTTTTTAAAAATCCAAAATGACCAGCTTGCTTTGCATCATGATTGCATTGGAGGGCTTGAATTCTAAGGGAGGCTGGAAGGTACGGTTTAGAGCCTTCCAGGCTAGTCCATCTCAATAGGTCAATAGCGATCTATTGTCGCTGAACCAAGAATCTGTTTTTAGTTCCTCTTCCAGCTTTTGTGTTAATTGACTATCAGGTTTGTCGGATCTGACCTCTCATAGTTACCTGAGAGACTGACTGGGGTAGAGGTATGATGGAATTAATGACCTCCTCATGGCGGCTTTTATATTGGGGCATTCTAGATAGAGCATCTGCCAGAAAGTTCTGCCCCCCCTCCGGAAGGTATTTGAGAGTGAAATTAAAACGGTTGAAGTACTGTGCCCACCTAACTTGCTTAGGAGGTAATTTTCGAGGAGTTTTCAGTGCCTCTAAATTTTTATGATCAGTCCATACTTCGAAAGGCACTTTACTCCCTTCCAAAAAATGGTGCCAAGTTAATAATGCCCATCTCACCGCAAAAGCCTCCTTCTTCTTTGTGTTTACAAAAGCTTTAGCCAATTGTAGGCACAGGGCTGCAGATTCCCCCCCCTAAGGTTTTTTTCTAGGAGGACCGTGCCCACTGGCATCGGCTTGGTTGATGAAAGAGTTGGGGTGTTTAAGCACTGGTTCTGCTGCAAATAATCTGTTTAACTGCTCAAATGCCACTTAGCACTCTATAGTCCATTGTAAAGGCTGACAAGGTCGGGGCTCCCCCCCCACCCCCTTTCCCGGTTTTTAACAGTTCAGTAATAGGCATGGAGATTTTTGCAAAGGAGGGGATGAACTTAAAGGGTACTCTTCCTTTAAGATCTTTGCATCCAATTTAGACTGGACAAGAGGGTTTCTGATCAATTATATTGAATTCAAATATGTTATATTTCTTTAAAAATTATGTGGTTGTTTTTAAATCTAATCTGTTCAGTTTGTGAATCACTTGATGAACACAGTGTCTTCTGAGTAAATTATAATTTGTACTAATTGTTTGGAGTTTTATATCTTATTGACAATTTCCTGAAAACATATGCACATATGCAAAAACACCCTTAATAGATAATTAGATTCCTAATAACTCTGCACATTATCATGGGGATTATGTAGAAGTATGTTATCAGCACAATTAAAGGGTAAAGCACTTAATACATTATTTCTTGTTTTATGCCTTAGGGATTTTTTTTAGTTACTTAGTTACCTACATTAAGAATGGATGGATGGATGGATGGATGGATGGATGGATGGATGGATGGATGGATGGATGGAGAGACAGACACCAATAATTTTTGCATATGCAGGACAAAATGATATTTTTGTGATATTTTTGCCTCGTTCATTTCAGAAAAGCTCACTTAGAATTCTCTGAGTGGGATTTGTTGTTTGTTGGCTACAATGATGCCAGAAGGTTTGTAGTAACTGGTTGGTGGTTTTTGATATATATATTTTAATCTATAGAACACAACCTTTTTTTAATAGATTGTGACAGTTGTGCTGCAATCAGTGGAAAGGACAGACAGTTTTTAATGAAGTTGCATGGATTTCCCTTACAGATGGTTTATATATGCTTTCTGTAATTCTGGTTTACTGCAAGCCAGTAGGACAAGCTATTATATATAAATAGCCAAGAAACCTCACTTTTCTCTTCCAGAGCAGGGGTCCCCAACCCCCAGTCTCTGTACCACCACCGGGCCATGGCATGTCAGAAACCAGGCCACACAAACAAGTGAAGCCCCATCCATGGGATACAGGCAGCATGTATCCCCTCTGTCTGCAGAAAAGCCTCTCTCCACAGAACCGGTCCCTGGGGCCCAAAAGGTTGGGGGCCACTGTTCCAGAATACTGATGAAGTGACTTAGTCTGGCAATGAAATAGATGCAAGAAGAAAACCAAACTGAGAGAATACCAAGAACCTTCCCAAATAATTTACATTATTACTAGTAAAGATGCATAATTTTAAAAGGCAAAACAGAAAGATTTAGCTTTGTGTGAGTTACTTTATTTCATTTGTTAAAATGAAAACAGAAAAGTGTTTTCAATCCTGGCATAACAATCTATTTCAACCATCACTGAGCATATTCTTGTTTACTTAATATTCTTAGCCCCAGAAGATTATATTTATTTATACATATTATATAATGAATAGAAAGGGAAAATGAGGAAGGAATGATAGAAGATAAGTGCGATAATTTCAGTATTTCGTGTAATTGCATCCAGATAATATATTTTCAGCCCTTTCTGCTCAGACAGATTGAATCTCTTAGTTGTGTAGATAAGCATCGTTTTCTTTCGGTAAATCCTGATTCAAATTAAGTCCAAATCATTGATTGCTTTGGGGCATGGTTTGTTATATGTTAATTTTGTAAATGGAAAACTGTTGTTGCTTCATGACATGGATGGAAGTTTGAGTTCTATGGATTCAATGGAAATCAGGTTTTCTGTGATTGATAGGCTTAAAAAGAAAATGCTTAATGAGACTTCCAGTTATTATCTACTAATTAATCTGTCTGTAATTGTTGTCTATTAATTAGTGCTCATAAACGGCCAGTATTCCATCATAACGGATCATTACTACTCTACCCAGATATACTGTTGGTATGAGTTGCTCTACAGAGAACTAAGGCATGGCTTTAACAATGAAGAATGTTTACAAATTTGCTATATGTTAAGGAAAGGTTGTATATAAGTGACAGTCTGGTCTACATCTCATCTTACACAGCTTAAATTACACAGTTCAGTTGTGGTAAATTGACAATCTTAACCATTTCTAAAATTGACATAGACATTTGGGAACTTTAGCAGAAGAAATGGTGTGCATTTGCCTATTTTTGATTTACTTTCCTATGGTTTTTAATGTCCTTCGACTTTTCTGAAATATCTGTTAACAAGAGGAACATTTTCTTCATGCAAAACAATAGTTCATGGAAGAAAGAGGATCAGAAAGTCCCTGGTTCTATCCTATAGAAAAATAATGTCTGATATCCCAGGCAGAAAAAGTAAAATATCCTTTAAATTGATCTCAGGACCTGATAACTAGATAGAACCAACCATGTGATTTCATGACAATGTTATGCAAATAGTTTTTCATTGCTCTTTCTTATCTCCTACCCAAGGACTAATCAGATATTACTTTCTTAGCTTTACAAGATCAGCTAAGGTCATTTACAGACTGCCATTTTGCTGCAGCGTTCTTGGAGAGAAGCAAAACCAAATAGCTGTAGAGTGAATGTTAGGGATGAGATTCTGGTTGAGAAAAAAAATGAATGAAATGCTTAAAATGAATTTCAACATTACATGTGTCTATGATTATGTAAACATCAGCAGTGTTTGCTCTTCTGATACAGGATATTAATATTTGGAAACAAAACTCTTCTATAAAGATAACATTTAAGAAGTTATTACTGATGCATTACCCAGCTTCTCATTTGGTTTTAGATTTAATTGAGTTCCTGTATACAAATAAAATCTTGCCTTCATCCTCACCAAAAGAGGCAAAGTATATTTGCCGTTAGAAACCTATATTCTGTTTGACTCTTTTTGTTATATACTGATTTATAAACTCTATTTTGACAATATTGTACTACAGGATTATGACAATAGAAAGGACTGGAACTACTATCAAACTCTAACCTTAACTCTGATTCTGTTTTTCTTTTTTGTTAAATAGAATTTAACAAATTCTTTATGAATCCTACATGGAATAAGAAAATGGAGAAGTGTAGCGTTATCATTCAGATTGATTTCAATTCATACCTTATATTCCTTCATTAAATTAGAATTAATGCTGTCACAAATGTTAAATGATCATGGGGAGTAAATTTGCTGCTAACGTTGGCTTAAAAGTTCCTCAGGACCACAAAAAAATAGCCAGCTATTATCCATGTCACATAGATCGATTTGGATCATCTTTGAATTTCTGGATTACTCGTGTGCTTGATGATATTCAATGTATCATTGCACTCTGATGCAAACAAACCCTGTTCAATTTCAGGTAATCCTCAGAGGCCCAACACACGCCCTGTGCGAGGGTCCGTATGTGTGTGCAAACACAAGGAAGCAGGAGAAAAAGGGTGTGGGGTGTATGCAAGCAAAGGGGGAAAAGATGGTGTAATGTTTGAAAGGGAAAAAAACTGGGGGAGGGACAAAAGGCTCACCCCAGCAACTTGCAACCATCCTGGTGAGTTTGCAAGGCTTCCCTATGAATTTGCCTGGGAGAAGCTGGCAGGGAAGGTCACAAATGGTAGTCACACAACTGCAATGTGTTGTAATTGTGAGTTAGTTGCCAGACAACTGAATGTTGCTTAGATGCTTTCAGGGGTGCTGCAATAGAGTTTTGAATACTGGTTCTAAATACCTTTGTTCACCACCATTGTAATTTGAATAGTCACTGAATGAATGATCATAATACGAGGAGTATAACGTTCTTTAGCTTTTCAGGTATATGTTTCAATCCTAAATTTGTTTTTCAGGTTTTATCTACAATTAATGAAGTTCTTTCTGGCAAAATCTCAAAACAATTTTGCTTTAATTCATTTTCATTTTGCATTTTAAAAAGTACAGTGCCACTCACTAATCTTTCTTCCTGCTAGATCTTTTTAATTACAGAGGTTGTTTGATCAACCTGGTTTCCTTGAATTGTTTTTTTTGTATGTTAGATACTGTCTCTGTGTATGCAGAAAGCAGATCAATGGATTCATTGCAAAGCATCACAACCTGATGTTAAACAGATGGTCAGTATGGCAAACTTTGAATATTTTTTTCCTTAAAGTTCACACATGCATAGAGACCGAGAAGAAGACAGGGAAAGAGGGAGAAACACAAACAGAAAATCTGAAAAAAAAAATCTGTTTCTGGAGGGTTTTGGAATATTGCATCCAGATCATTAAATTAAATTAAATCAATATATTCAATTTAGGTATTATCTGACTCCAGACTGAGTGTGGGCAGCTATATCAAAAGACATATAGAGTTTATTCTATCCATTTTACACTATAACTGAAGATTGTAGTTCTTTTTCCATTCACACACTTTTCCATTCATCTTGTATTGTGGCTAAAAATGTACACCCTTGTTATGTCAGGCTGCCCACAAATCTTATTGCATGTAGCATTATCATTAAGAAGCTAAGCTCAAGGGAAGCTGCCAGTCTAGTTCAGTAATATTTCTTGAATCCTTGACAAGCATCATAGCCCATCTAGAAATAGTACTTTCTTTACCATTTTTTTAGTAGGAAGAAAACAGGAAAGAAGGAGCCTCCCAAACTACAAGAAACAGCTGATTAGGTCCCACACATTTTGAAACATTCTTTCAGATGTCTGAAACTTATCAGGATCTATTTATTGCTAAAATATATGGATATTTTCTTTCCTTTCATCCTGTTTTTGATGCTTTTTCTCCCCACCCGCCATATCACTAGCAATTTTGACAAACATCTGGCAGACCGTCACAGTGTATGATATTGTATCTCAGAAGAGCTAAACTTCATGAAAGTTCTAACATTGAGTGTTGAGCATAATTCTTTCAGGGAGATACACGCACCCTATTTCCAAGCATCCCCCTTATTGTCTGTCTCCAAATGGTGGATACAGTAAGGAACTCCTCAGCATCATAACAATAGCAACAGCACTTAGACTTATATATCACTTCATAGTGCTCTATAACCCTCTCTGAGCACATTTACAGGGTCAGCATATTTCCCCCCAACAATCTGGGTCCTCATTGTATGACTTCAGAAGGATGGAAGGCTGAGTCAACCTTGAGCCGGTCAGAATTAAACTCCTGGCAGTGGGTAGAGTCAGCCTGCAATGCTGCATTCTAACCAGTGCACCACCATCATCTTCTACAAACACCATGACATAAGAAAGAAGCACACATATCAGTTATAGCATTACTTTATTGTTTGAGGAGCATAGACCCTTGCCACACTTGGCTACCGGCTCACATTCAAGGCTCTTGCAGCATCTGGGGTCATGTGATTGTGATTTGCAACTTTCCCAGTGGGTCTCTGGCAAGCAAAGTCAGTTGGGGAAGCCAAATTCACTTAATGCCCACATGATTTGCTTAACAACCACACAATTTGCTTAATGACCACAGTACAAATTGTTGCAAAATCGGATCCAGTCACTTGATGACTCATTTAATGACACACCACTTAGCAGCTGAAATTCCAGTCCCAATTGTGGTTTTAAGTCAAGGAGTGCCTGTAGAATTTTTTAAAATATATATTTTTTAATTTTATTCAGAGCAAAGTTAAAATACAAAAGGCAAAATTCAATAAAAATCCAAGAAGACCTTTTAAAAAAACCACAATACACAAAATTAAGCAACAACACATTATGCACATATAACTACCAGTAGACTACATATAGCTTGAATGCTTCAGCGGGATTCAGTGAGATTCTGTGGTGACCCAGGGCACAGCACAGAGGCAATGCAGTCAGCTGGCAATTCAAACCGCCCTTTAATTGCTCCAAATTTTCCCCAAATGCTCCCACGTTTCTGGCAAGCCTCCAAACAAAGGAAGACACATACACCTTCAGCCGCCTCTGGCTGCAAGTAGTTTCACATACAGTCTGATTAGGAGAGGAATTTACTCAAGATCACAGAGATAACAAGGAATGACACATAAATTATAAACCTAATGAGTCTGTGTGAATACACGCTTGCCTGAACAGTTTCAAAAGGGAAGCCAAAATAGAGTCCGAGATCTTTGAACATCCAAGCAACGTTGTCAGCCAGTCCAATGGTCAGTGTTTCCGGGTTTCCAAACAGAAGTCACAGAACAAGACATCAGCAACAACACACACAAAACTCCAAGGAATCAGCGTTTGTTCCAACAAATACCTCTCCCCACAGCGTCTCCTTAAATCTCAGTCTCCAGGTGTGCCTTGTGGAGAGGGGTGGGATGCTCTCCTCCTGAGTAGTTGAGCCTGCCTGCATTGTTCCCTCCTTCTCTCCACTCTTTGTGCTCTAGGATCACGTGGCAGTGGCCCTTGCTCATTGCCTGAACTCTGTCTCTCCTGTTCATCCTGTCCCAATCCTGAAGGGCCCTGGCCTGCCTTGGCCTGCTCTTCCCCACATTCCTCTGAAACCACAGACACCTCTCCCTTGACCTCCATAGGGTCCCATTCCAGCTCATTTCCCTCCGCAGATTCAGGCTCCGACTGAGGCATGACAGATTCTTTACTGCTGCTTGGTACTTGGATTCTCATACTACCAAAATTGTGCTTTGTTATTTTTTTATTCCAAATTTCTTAATGCCATAATCTCTTTTCTATGTATGCTTCTTGGCTCATACCTTTCAGAATGTTAATTTTTTCCCCAAATGGTTCTATCTCTATTTTCTATATCCCCTGATTCTTCTCCTTCCAGTTTGCTCTAGTAATAAAGGAGAATATTTGTAGCTCAGGGATGACACGAGGGGTCCTTGATGCTCTCTGAGCTTGCTTGTTTTCTTGCAGATGTTACTAGGTAACATCATCAGTACTAGTGGTGTTACCTAGTTTGGATAATGAAATATCTGCAAGAAAACAAGCAAGCTCAGAGAGCATCAAGGACCCCTCAGTTTTTTTCTAGGTCTGTTTGAGGGGCCAGAGTTGGACCCATGCCTCTGATTTCTCTCTCTTTGTCATCTATGAGTAACTTACTCTTATTCTACAGAAAGTTCTTTTAGGATCTGCCTCCATTTTAAGTTCTTCAGCACAAATCCTTCTCTGCTTTCCTTTGAAATATATCCTGCATTAAGTAGAAAACAAGCTTCTTCAAAACTGATATATCAACTTAAGAACACTCCTTCCAGGGGAGTAAACATCCCAGCTCCTGGTAAAAGTTTTTTATATTTTTCAAAATATTTCAATTTACTTATACTTTTATTGATCTATTACATCTGGGTACTACATTAAATTTCATTTTGGTCTTCATCAGTTTTTATCTATTACGTAAATGAGGATTCATGTGTTAATGATATGTCCTTTACATGTGACGGATGGGGATATCAATCTGAATATATAAAGTAGAATCCAAATATGTCTAAGCTAATTCTTTTCTACAGAATAATGCAGTTTCAGAAATTCTGGCCAAGATGGAATATCACCAAAATTTAATTTGGCCAGCTAAGGTGCTCTTCAAGAGTTTTATTGCAACCATCAGAGGGAGAGATCATTTATTCATTTCATCAAAATTTTATCATTTTATTCATTCATTCATTTTATCAAAATCTGATGAAATTGCAACAAAAATACTCAAAAATGTAACTAATGTGTGCCTGTCATTCTATTAAGGGAGTCACAGACAGACTTTCAGTGGCAGCCTTTAAAAGTCCACCTGTTTTAAATTGTTCTTCATGGATGGATATTATGGATCGCTTTGCATAATAATAATAAAAATAAAGTTGGAAGGGACCTTGGAGGTCATCTAGTCCAACCCCCTGCTCAGGCAGGAAACCCTATACCATTTCAGACAAATGGCTGTCCAGTCTCTTCTTTAAAACTTCCAGTGTTGGAGCATTCACCGCTTCTGGAGGCAGGTTGTTCCATTGGTTAATTGTTCTGTCATGAAGTTTCTCCTTAGTTCTAGGTTGCTTCTCTCCTTGATTAGTTTTTATCCGTTGCTTCTTGTCCTGCCTTCAGGCGCTTTGGAAAATAGCTTGACTCCCTCATCTTTGTGGCAGCTCCTGAGATATTGGAATACTGCTATCGTCCTTCTCTTCATTAAACTAGACATACCCAATTCCAGCAATTCCTTATATGTTTAGCCTCCAGTCCTTAATCATCTTTGTTGCTCTTCTCTGTACTCTTTCTAGAATCTCAACATCTTTTTTATATCGTGATGACCATTATTTATTGATTGCTTTATTATGGGATTCTTATATTTTTTAAAAAAAATTCTGATTAAACAGTGGCATAAAGTATTATGAGATAAAGGAAGAATTTGGGGGGCATTTATAGTTCATATTGATAATATCTTATTATTGCTTGATTTTTTTTACCTTTTAGGGTAATTTTACTCTATTATATGAATATTGAAATTAACTCATGAATGAACTACATACAAAAATTTCCTGTAACCCTGCAAATCTAATCACATGTTCAACTTCCAGCTAAACTCTTGGTTTCCTTGTCACATACCTTCTTCTACCATCAGAAGATCAAAGTGGATTTATATATTTTGCGGACCTGGCAGGTATCACCGAGACCTGGCTGGGCATGGAAGGGGGAGTTCCCCTTGTTGATCTATGCCCGCTGGGTTTCCAGGCATTCCATCGACCGAGGGCCCGGGGTAGGGGCGGTGGGGTAGCGGTCATTATAAGGGAGAGCCTATGTCCGAGGGAGACCACTGTGCCTCAGATAGACGGTGCAGAGTCCCTCCTTGTGAAGTGGGGGCAAAGGGTACAAGTGGGCCTGTTGATTTTATACCTGGCCCCCTGCTATGTATCAATGGCCCTGCCTGAGTTGGCTGACGTAATAGCCGGGGTGGCGGTGGAGACCCCCAGACTTATAGTCATGGGGGATCTCAATCTGCCATCTGCGGGCGAAACGTCGGCGGCAACTCGGGAGTTCTTGGCCTCCATGACGACCTTGGACTTGACCCAATTAGTTCATGCCCCCACTCACACGGGAGGACATACACTAGATCTA